>NC_091173.1:36879921-37172421 GCF_040958095.1 Procambarus clarkii
CAATTTTGCTTTCAGACGTACTGGACTCTACCTGTTTTTCAGGAGTGTCCCCTGCCCTGCGTTCTTGAAGGTGAGGCTATTGTTTGTTCAAATTTCTTGAGCTTGTGCTCAATTGTCTTTCGAGTGTCTGTGGTTTGCTTGATACCGTGTATCGACAGCAAACTATTGACCAGTTCCGTGACCAAGGTATTGGCCGGAGGGTGTCCAGTTGTGCTAGAGCACTATTTACTGTTGTACTGGTTTGGGGCCTGTTTACTCTTTGGCCGTTATCAGTGGAAACTTTGACGCTCTAGCCATCATTGCCCCAAGTGTACTTACTGGATGCAGTGGGCGGGCGACTACGTTGAACTATTTTCTTGTGACCCCCAGCTATCCGGTTGTCCTGGACGAAGGCCTTCACTGTTACAAGTCTGTTGTGGTGGTGAATATATTGGCAGGAAAGAGGGGTGTAAAACACTGTCTTTGCTTACTAACTAAAGAGTAAACTTCAGAAGGCCCAATGACCCTTACATGTGAGTTCCTGGAATCAACAACACTTATGAGATAATAATGTGGCATTAATGAAATATTAATGAGATAATAATGAGATATTAACAAGATATTAATGAGATAATTATGAGATTTTAAGAAGATGTTATTGAGATAACTGTGTATTAATGATCTTACTCAAATCGTTTTTTATGGATCAATACAAAATGTATACAAATTATACAAACCATTACTAATGCTCATATTATATAGTTTTGTGATTTGTATTAAAAGAGATTCAGAAATGATTCAGTTGAAGATGAGTTTACAATTAGTTATTAAAGAAGACCTTTCCCAATCAATTTGGACAGAAATTTCTAACAAATGAGCAAACAGAGCATTTGTTAATTTGCTATTTATTATAGAATATGTGTGCTGAAAAATTCTAAATATCAAATCTTTGGATGTTTGAACTACATAAACCTATTACAACCTTTACAAGATATTTTATTAATGACACAGCAGTCACTACGAGGTGTGTTTCTAACTAATAATTTTCCAACAGTATTTTCATAATTAAACAATTCGTGTACATCAAAAAGTTCCAAGCCCTTAGCGATATTTTTAAATCCATAATAATATGATAAACGTAACACATGTAGTTGGGGAATTTTTTCACTTCATATATTATTATAATACAAGCAGTACCCGGATACAGCAACCTTCCCTTTCCCCCAGTCCTCCACACCATTCTGCCCTCACCCGTCTCCTCGGCCTCCCTACCATTCTCCACTCCACCGTCCACTCTTCCCTCCCACCGTGCCCCACTCCCCTGTCCCTTTGTCCTCCCCACCATTCTCCATTCCCTTGTCCTCACCATCCCAGACTCCCTGTCCCCTAGTCCTTCCCTACCATTACCCCCCTCCCATGTCCCCTCGTCTGCCCCCCCCCCATCTCTCACTTCCGTCCCCTCATCATCCCCACCATTCCCCACTCCCTCGTCCGATGCCCTGCAAATGGTCTCATGTTCTCATCGGAAAATTGGGAACATCAAGTGATCTGATGTTCCCATCACTGAAATATAAGAAAAATAGTTAAAAAATGAAAAGAAAAACCAATAAACTATACTCACGAAATGAACGGCATGGTACACAACACAGCTCAATTCCAACGCAATTCACACAAAATAATTAAATCAAAATGAAAATAAATCAAAATCTATGAAAATTCAATTTATCAATGTAATCAGAAACATTGAAATGGAATTGTAACATATTTAGTATAGCATGTGTCGTGTTCTTAAATGCAACAGATGGCATTGTTTGTCAAGCAAAGCATAGTTTTACCTGTCACAGGTGTGGCATCTATACTTAAGATATGAACGGAATAGTAAACAACACAGCTCAATTCCAACACAATGTCACACAAAATAATTAAATATAAAATAAAATAAATAGAAATCTATGTAAATAAAATTTATCAGTGCAATCGGAAACATTGAAATGGAATTCGTGACATATTTATTATAGCGTGCATGTTGCTATTATGTGCAACTGTTGGTGCTGTTTTTCAAAAACGAATTGTTTTACCTGTTAGAAGGTGGCATTTATATACTAGGTATATAAATATACACGCCTATTCGAATGCTACGTTGTGTCAAAATTTCTAAGCAATCGTTGAAGAACTTTCGGTGATTAACAGTTATGCACAAACGAGCATTTCCTTTTTTTTTTTTTTTTTTAAGATGTACGAGATACTTGCATCGACAAACTTCCAAATAAACTTAGTGTCTGAATTCCCAGTGCATAGGTTCGAATCCTCTTCACGGCTCCTGTGGAATTTCTCATTGATATATCACGTTTATATGATTTCTCTGTTAAGGAGATATTAATAGGGTATTCAATTTATGAACACATAATAGAACACGAAACAATGGGTATAAATGAGATGATTTAATATTTAGGAAAGACCTGGGTAAATACTGGTTCAATAACGGGGTTGTTGACTGGTGGAACCAATTACCCCGTAACATAATAAACATAGGATCCCTTGATTGTTTCAATCATAGGTTAGACATATATATGAATAAGTTCGGAAGGATATAGATAGGAGCTGTCTCGAGTGGCCCAATAGGCTTTCTACAGTTTCCTTATTCTTAAGTTCTAATGCAAAGTCCTATGTGTTAACAGGCAGAATAACTTTCGTTATTTCCAAATATTTCTTTCCAGATTGTTTCTTTTCTAACACTAATAATCATGAATTACTGTCTTAGGTATATTATGTTAGGTTAGGATACGTTAAGTTAGGATATGTTTGATAAAATATCTATGTTATTTTTCACTCAAATAACAAAAAATTGCAATAACATAATTCAATGAAAACTACATCATTTCAAAAAAAAATTTGTTAAAAAAATAAATATTAAAAAAAAATTCAGCTTGTTTGGCAACTCTGCCTATAAGGTACGACTGTAACACCCATGACCCCTCCCCCCCAGAGCTCACACCCAGGGAAGCCTTCTCCAAGAGGTCTGCCCAGATGGCCTCTGGATCGTCTTGCAAAGATAATTAAAATATTCCTGGCTAGTCTTAGTCAGCAAGTTTCAAGTAGGTGATATTTAATCATGATAATCTTGTCAAACATTTTAGGCGGATTATAACTCCCAGAGATCTGTATAAACACCAGGGACCTACACCTTACGGCCAGGTCAGAGGTCAGCCACACTCCTGTAATTAATAATGCCTCTCCTTGAAGAGGTGTATGGTGGTTGTCAAACATCTTATTGGTAAATTCTTGAGTGTGCACGTGTGGGCAGACCTCTTTCAAGGCTCAATGTAGGTTAGCAACAGCAAATCTCCCCCCCCTATCTCCAGCTAATTGGAGGTATGGCAGTTTTGGGGGCGTGTATATATGCCCCTGTAGTGGAATTAGAGGGACAGCGACTGCTGGAGGAACAGAGGCAGTGTGGGCCACGGGCCATCAAGCGAGGCTCAGGACACAGACTCACCCAGGTGGTGGATCAGGACATGTGTGTGATGTTTCATATTGTCCATGTAAGATTTCTGAACATTTGCCGGTGTTAGAATAGGGACTTAAAGTTGGTGAACTATCGTATTTTATTCTTAATAAATTCTTGTTAATCTCTCAATCAGTGTCAATTAAATGAAACCTTTCAAACTCCTCTGTGTATAGTTTTGTTAACAACCGGCCCGTAGTTATTTGCAATTAAATAAAGGACTCTCCAATTCAAGCAATGTTTCTTGCCTCAATGTTTGATATAGCTAATGGACAGGCAGGATGGTGGCAGCGTAGTAAATTAAATTGTTCCCTGTGTAGCATTTCCTTGGAAGGGTACCTTTGGTTCCTGCAGTAATTATCAGTGGCACACCATACGTCAGTTTATATTACGGGGAATTTAAATAACCAGTGTTCAATACCTAATATCCTCTAGGCTTTATCATTTTAAATTTGTTCAAAATGTTACTAAATACATCCAGTAGGAAGTGTTACTCAGTATATTAACATTAATCAGTATGGTCTAGGATACCTTATATTAAGTTTAGTGTTACAATATAAAATAAGTGTTACACGACAGCTGCACTGTTACTGTCCCTCGCCACTGTTAAAATCAGAATCAAGGAACTGATTGCTAAGCTTGTAATTAAGATTACAAGACCCCCATTACAATGATATTGCAAAGTAAAAATTTTGTTCTGTGTTACTTACAGGAGGAAACAGCAGAAGAAAATGGTACCACAGATCAGTCTGCTACCTTGAAGAACTTCATCTGCTTGAGCAAGCCCGTGATCTCCTTCCTGTAGAGAGGTTACTTTTCTGGGAGGATGATCCATGCAGGCTTATCATCAATGAGATGACTACGAATAAGTCCAACCACAAGAAATGAGGCACAGTTATCTTGAGGAAATTGATATAAAAGCCGGATATAAATCAGATCAAATGTACACTGATGGGTCATCTAATCCTGCCAATGGCAGTGTTTGGGCAGCATTCACTGTAATTAGGAATAATGACTTTCAAACGGAAATGGCGAAATCACGCATTGAGAACTAGGCCTCTTCACCGTACGCAGAGCTGACTACCATTGTTATGGCATTAAGATTCCTTGTAACTCTACTGTAGTGTCTACTAAGCTCGTTATGGCAGGAATCACACAATATTGTTCTCGTGTAACTCTCAGTTATCAACTTTAAAGTTATTTAACAGGCAACAATTCGTAGTGATAACTCCTGATTTTTTTTATATAATTCATTTCGGTTATTTCTGGGAACATCCCACAATAAAGTACTAAGACTATAAGATATTAACGACTCAAATATAGTAAATACACTTAGTAAGACGGTAAGATAGTAAAGACACAAAGAAAATAAGATAGTATGACACTAAGTAAAGACATTAATACAGTAAGATAGTAAGACACTAATTAAAGAAGTAAAGACAGTAAGACATTAAGAAATTAAGCTAGTAAAATACTAAGAGAGTAATGAGTGTTAGATAGTAAAGACTGAAAGATGTAGGATAGTAAAAACACTAACATAGTAAGATATTAGGAAATTAAGCTAGTAAGACTCTAAGACAATAAAGTGAGTAAGATAGTAAAGACAGTAAGATAGTAAAGGCAGAAAGAAAGTAAAGAAAGTAAGATAATAAACACTTGAACACAGTAAGATAATAAAGATAGTAAAATAGAAAAGAGAGTAAGATAGTAGAGACAGTAAGATAGAAAGTCAAGACATAAAGATAGTAAGAAAGTCATGATAGAAAGATAATAAAGCTAGTATGACAGTAACATAATAAAGTTAGTAAGATAGAAAAGACTAAAATAGTAAAACATCTCACAACTTGGTGAGTAGAGGAAGGTGTGATGCACCAGCTCAGTGCTCTTGGTCCAGTCACCAGCAGTCAGAGCCATCACCAAGATTATATCCTTGGATCACCCGCAGTCAGAGCCATCACCAAGATTATATCCTTGGGTCACCAGCAGTCAGAGCCATCACCAAGATTATATCCTTGGGTCACCAGCAGTCAGAGCCATCACCAAGATTATATCCTTGGGTCACCAGCAGTCAGAGCCATCACCAAGATTATATCCTTGGATCACCAGCAGTCAGAGCCATCACCAAGATTATATCCTTGGGTCACCAGCAGTCAGAGCCATCACCAAGATTATATCCTTGGGTCACCAGCAGCCAGAGCCATCACCAAGATTATATCCTTGGGTCACCAACAGCCAGAGCCATCACCAAGATTATATCCTTGGGTCACCAGCAGCCGGAGCCATCACCAAGATTATATCCTTGGGTCACCAGCAGCCAGAGCCATCACCAAGATTATATCCTTGGGTCACCAGCAGTCAGAGCCATCACCAAGATTATATCCTTGGGTCACCAGCAGCCAGAGCCGTTACCAAGATTATATCCTTGGGTCACCAGCAGCCAGAGCCATCACCAAGATTATATCCTTGGGTCACCAGCAGCCAGAGCCATCACCAAGATTATATCCTTGGGTCACCAGCAGCCAGAGCCATCACCAAGATTATATCCTTGGGTCACCAGCAGCCAGAGCCATCACCAAGATTATATCCTTGGGTCACCAGCAGCCAGAGCCATCACCAAGATTATATCCTTGGGTCACCAGCAGCCAGAGCCGTTACCAAGATTATATCCTTGGGTCACCAGCAGCCAGAGCCATCACCAAGATTATATCCTTGGGTCACCAGCAGCCAGAGCCATCACCAAGATTATATCCTTGGGTCACCAGCAGCTGGAGCCATCACCAAGATTATATCCTTGGGTCACCTGCAGCCAGAGCCATCACCAAGATTATATCCTTGGGTCACCAGCAGCTGGAGCTGTCACCAAGATTATATCCATGGGTCACCAGCAGCCAGAGTCATCACCAAGATTATATCCTTGGGTCACCAGCAGCTGGAGCCATCACCAAGATTATATCCTTGGGTCACCAGCAGCCAGAGCCATCACCAAGATTATATCCTTGGGTCACCAGCAGCCAGAGCCATCACCAAGATTATATCCTTGGGTCACCAGCAGCTGGAGCCATCACCAAGATTATATCCTTGGGTCACCAGCAGCCAGAGCCATCACCAAGATTATATCCTTGGGTCACCAGCAGCCAGAGCCATCACCAAGATTATATCCTTGGGTCACCAGCAGCCAGAGCCGTCACCAAGATTAAATCCTTGGGTCACCAGCAGCTTCTCTCTCTATAATACTCCCACATTTATTCCTTGCTAAACTCGTGGTAAACTTTTGGTAAACTCATCCATGTTAAGAAAATAATTATATAATTGTTCTCATTTTCTCAAACAAGTGAAGTTCAACAAACTTTAAAACAGCCGCCCCCGGGTGGGCTCGAACCACCAACCTTTCGGTTAACAGCCGAACGCGCTAACCAATTGTGCCACGGAGGCTTGGGTTAAACCTGCGTTTGTGTGTTTGTTAACTCTGCTTGTACTCACCTAGTTGTGCGTGCGGGGGTTGAGCTCTGGCTCTTTGGTCTTGGTTCTCAACTATCAATCAACTGGTGTACAGATTCCTGAGCCAACTGGGCTCTATCATATCTACACTTGAAACTGTGTATAGAGTCAGCCTCCACCACATCACTGCCTAATGTATTCCACCTGTTAACTACTCTGACACTGAAAAAGTTTGTTCTAGTTTGTGTGTGTTTACGCGTTCCACATTTAGTTTGTCGTGTCCTCCTTGTTAGTCACAGTTTGTCTGGCAGAAAAGTCTCCCCTTATTTCTCTATTATATCTACCCAACCAGTTGTGTTGGACGGTAGAGCGACGGTCTCGCTTCATTCAGGTCTGCGTTCAATCCCCCGACCGTCCAAGTGTTTGGGCACCATTCCTCTCCCCCATCCCATCCAAAATCCTTAATTCTGAACTCTTCCAAGTGTAATATAATTGTAATGGCTTGGCGCTTTACCCTGATAATTCCCTCCCTCCCTCAATCGTATTTACTTATGAAAATATAAACAATGTTTGCCCCTACAACCTGCTCATTTCAGGTTCTAGGGGCAAATTTTCATTATGGGATTTCATTCCATATCCTTCCATATACAAGTTTTCTATTCACCTTCAGTGTGTAAGTGATTAATAACACATTAGTTTCAATAGAAGAGTCATGACCTGCCAATGAGCGTCCTCTAGGATCCTCAGCATCTCCAGGTCGAGACCATTCATCCAGCGTGTTTCTTCCTTGGTTCCACGCGTTGTTATAGCCGGGGGGGGGGGAGGGGGGAGGGTGTTGGAAATTTCCAACACTAATAAACTACTATTGTATTATAATAAATCATTATTATTATATACTAACTACAGTAGTCACTAAATTTACTAACAGTAGTGTCAACATAAACTAACCATTGTATCTGCGTATTAATGCTGAAGTTCTCAAGAAATAGAGCACCAACATTGCGTCAGATAATGTCTAGTTAAACACATTTATTACCAATGTGTTAGAGAATTGAATGTGGTTCTCTAAAATCATCAGTATTCCTTGTGATAATTACTTACGGATAACATAACTTCCAATAATTCTAAATCGAGAGTTTTTAGTTACAATTGTTATCAAGTAATAGTTTTTCTGTCACGCGTGAATGCCATGGAGAAAACTAAAATCTTCTCCACTTCTCGTTTAACACCATAAGACGAGAAGGCGATAATATTTAAATCCCTAGAATTGCAACCCAGTCCTCATTAAAGTATTTCAACCACAATTGCGCGAAATAGTATTATTCGTGATTAATAATTTCTGTGGTGAATGCGAGACGCGGGTTGGGGAAGGCGGAGACGCCATTGTGCAGCGAGCGTGCATGGACAGCGGAAGGTCTTGGCGTCAAGAGTGGCGAGACACGTGGCGTTTGGGAGTTATCAGCAGGAATTACACTGATACCCAACTAATACCGAATAATTATTCTTCCACGTGCTCTATAGTGCTCGGCCAATCAATAACACGTCTAGAATTAAGCCAAAACCCACAAACACGTGTACAACGCCGTGAAAGTTTGGGACTGGCAGACGCGATATCGGCAGACTTCAGTAGTTGCTGCGCTCATGTTATGTATAGTTTCTTTCTTGATGCATCATTTAAGATTGTATATTTCGTGAGTAGTCTGTCGTTATATAATGAGACGACCCCAAATCCAACGTTAGTACTGCATTAATGTTTATTTTCTATTTTCATGAATATTGAGATTAAAAGTAGCCTAGTCCAGTGCTACTTAATATCCTTTAAATTACAGCTCGTATGTGAGGAGTCAACGAGTCGTTAACAGCATTCGTGTTATTCACCTCTAATTTCTTCTATGTGGAGATCCTGAGATCACGAGGACGAATCACGAACGATGTCATAGAAATCGTCTTAAAGCTAAGACTTTTTGTACACATTTAATTCTTCCATTTTTTATCATTATACAAATTTGCAAGATTATCATATTGAATATTCTTACCATATCTGATTATTGGAAATTTATGTGTTTACTTAGATGATTGCTCCTTAATTTAATAATCATTAATATTCACTATTTGAGTTTACATATTTGACTCTATAGCATTTTAGATCATAATATTGTTTAGTCAAAAATGATCTGGTGACAAACCACACTAGTTCCTAGACGTATATGAAGTTCTAGCAATACCCCCCCAATGTAGGTGTTTGAGGCTCTCACTTTAGTTAATTAATCATACAGTCCATTTTTTATTTTAATTTAAGTGATTAATCTTTCTAATACTTATCCATAGACACTGGTTCTTCAGTGTGTTTTCTAATGATCATTTTTATAGTTTCCCTCCTTTCTCAAAAGTGGGTGGTCCTTCGTTATTTAAATAAATAAATAAATAATTGAATAATTGAGTCAAGCCCCAGATATCCCACATTATGGTCCTTATCGAACCGGATGTATACTAATTAGTAATTACTAATCACCGTGTGAAGTAGTCTAGACTAACCACATTTATTAATTGTGTCTACCGGCAGTGTAACACATAGGTTATGCCTAATTCACACCAATTCATTTGCTACTTATACCTCATGTATAAGGTAGCACTCGTGGGACACAGTCAATTACCCACAACACTCAGACCTATACCTCATACTGAGGTAAGAATCTTCAGGTCACGAGGAGCAACAGCTCATAACTTCTATAATAATTCCTCACTAACACCAATTATGTGTTAACCATTTGGGTTATACAAATATTTCAATATACTGCTGTCAGCAGACTGTCCATTATAGCCTAAATTCAGTCCATAATTACTGATTCACTCAAGTCAGTGGATTCATTAACATTTTAGGATCCAGTATACTAATACAAATTACTGATCCCATACTAATTAATCATTACTAACCCTGATAACATTAGATTCCACAATTAGGAAGTACATTCGGGAGTTAAATATTATTTACGGCAGTAGAATACTTGCCAAACAATTATTCTCTTGTGTTCATTTAATTTCTTGTACACATAATTTCTACCAGTGTATATATTATATAAAATTACAAAATCCAAAAACATAGCACTATTTGCACATTATTGCACCACATTTATTGTAGTTATTATGCCAACCCAACAGAGGTAGGATATTTCAGACTGACACGGTACTAAGATTTGTACAAATTCAGTCTGCACCATTAGCTGCATTAATAGGTAGGATTATTACCTAACTAGTACTGTTAGACAGTACTGGTGCATTATTATTTATGTAGTGCTGACCCGAATGGGTGGGATTAACCATTTATTGTGTAATTATATTTTATTACATATTTCTAGGTACATCTTTGAGTGTTACTGTAAGTTCACTACCCATCCAAGGCTGATTTTGAAGAGCTAAGCTAAGGAACACCTGTAGTGAGACCAAGGTACCACTCAAATCTTAGTTGCTTATTATTAGGTAGGTAGCTAACCTCTAAATGAGGTAAATTACAATCAGCCTCAAGAAAATATCAGGCTGTCAATAATTATACCTGCTCTACATAAAGGAGCAAGTACCATAGCTGTCCAAGTAGCTATATAAGCCCTATAAGGCTCAAACTTACAGCCAGAGTGGCTACTCCTGAACAGTTAAGGCGAACCTGTATTGGTCTGAGAGGTCTTCAAAATCACTTATCAAGACTACTTGACAAATGTGACAACTGTTTAGGAACCAACTCAGTTGACTTCTTCGAGCTAAACATTTCCACAAAGGTGGCTAGCCAGAAATATGACCAGGTGAAGGATATAATCGAGTCTTAAAGGAACATACTCCTTAGCAGTAATACTGACCTAGACGAATTGCGTCTGATAGAATCTGATCTTGCCAACTATGAAAATACAATTCAAGACAAGTTAGATCAATATAACAAAGTGCTTGCGACACAAAATGTTCCTGAGTGGATAAAACATTTTTGTAGTAGACCTACACCCGAGCAAGCACCCAGCTCAGATGACATACATGAGCTACCTCAAGATGAGGAGAATCCTCTAATCAATACTGATCACTACACAGGATCAACAACTGAAGTTCAACCTTCATTTTCTACCATCTCATCTAATACAACTTCACGTAATAATTTATTTACAGAGTCTGATCAATTTTCAGACAGCTCTTCTCAATGTTCCCTGGATTCTATAAATTCAGTGCATGAGGCTACTGAATTAACTAGCTCCTCACAGGAACCCAGAGAAACAAGTGAAGTTGCAGATGAAACTCTTAGTGAAGCTGCAATAATCAGTGAATCTGAACCAGAAAATGATAAAGCTAAAGCTGCTGCAGCAGCCGAAGCTGTAATTAAAGCTGAGGCTTAGCAAGAAGCCTTAAGTAATACAAGTAATGGTCACAATTGCTCACACCAGCCTTCTAGAGTAAGTGCTAACAATGAGAAGACTGTTATAAACCTTGTACACCAATTACTAGATTTATCTCCACCAGAACAATCACTTGACTCTTTACAAGCCTTTAGTTTTCAGCTTGAGTCACTGTTAAATTCCTTCAGTAAAGAGGTGGATCACCCAACTGCTGAGTGGATGACTAAAATTATCATCCAGAGAAAATTGTCTGGTGACACACTCAATAAATTATGTGTATTCCAGAATGGTAATGTCCTGTCAATGCAGGATATATTTACTGGTTTGCGCAATATAAGCAATCATTCAGCAAACCAGGCACTTAATGCCTCTTCTGAATGCACCGAAACTGTACCCACATCAGTTTCCTTACCTGGATCTCCCCCTCCCCGCTCAGCTCGTTGTCGCCGTCTGGGGGCTTAGTGGGCGGCTGCCGGAGTGTGATGCTCCTTGGGACAGTCCTCTGTCCTTTTCTAGCCTTGTGCTCCTGCTGCCGTCCTCTCCAATTCTGCTGGGCATCTTTTCCTTTTCCTTCTGTTTCGTTTTTCTCCCCCCTCTTCTCCTATCTGCTTGCCGTTTCCTGCCGACCTTTTGCTCGTTCTGGTTCTTCCCTTGGACTTCTTCTACTTTGACGCCCGGGTGCTTGAGGAGGCATACTCTTGCACCCGTAGAACTGCAGTACCCGACGTCGAGAGCGAGGGGAACCTTTTATTGTCAATCCCCACTTCGTCACTGAACCCGATCTCGACGGACTGTCGGTTTCTTAAGGTGGCGTTTGTGGGGCGTATACTCACGACGCACCCCTAGGAGGCCCTGACAAGATCGGCGATAGCTTCTTGTTGGGTGTCCTGCCTCTAATTGTGGCTCCATGGTGGGTGTGGGGGCACATTCGTGAGTGAATTCGTAATTTCGTCAAGATGATAACCCCTGTTTCGGCTGCTTCTGGCTTACCTTTTCAGGCTCGTGGGGTGGGCGACCAAGCCCCCGAGTCGGTCCGTATTGGAAGACCGGGCTCTGTAGCCTCCGCTGCATTGGGCCCCGACCTTGCTCCTCCTTTGGCCTCTCTGACTCCTTCCCCTGGCTCCCCTCCCTCCTCTGTGGTTGGGTCGAGCCCCAAGCCCCCAGTGGTGACTACCTCGTCCCCTGGCGCGGCTCCTTCTCTAGTTGTAACTACTGCGCCTTTTAACCCCTCTCTCTCTGGGGGTTCTCACCGCCGTTCTCGTCACGGCCGCCCTCGCTCGATTCCTTCCAGTTCTGCTACCTATCAAGCCTTGTTTGGTCCCGCTTCGTGGGCCAAATATTTTGATCTCCTCCCTCTTGATTCTGCGCCTCCTGACGATTTCTCCCTTCATCGACATCTCATTGATTCCGTGGATGCCTCCATTACTTTTAACCCCACTCGTCTCGGTACGCGTGTCGTTGCTGCTCCTTCTCAGGATGCTGCTTCCCGCTTGGCTGCCTTATCCTGCCTTGGCGAGACCCCCGTTCGGGTCTCGAAGAACGTTCAGTTGAATGCCAGTGTTGGCACTATTTTGCTCCCGCCCCATGTTGCGACCGGTGTTCGGGACCTACGCGACTGCCACGACGATATTCGACATATCCTCGCTGCCCAGGGCCATTCTATTCTCCAGGTGGACACGTTTACTCGTCCCCCTCGTGGTAGTCGCCGTCAACCCCTCCGGGTTGTGAAGATTACCTTTGATGGTAGGACCCTTCCACCCTCTGTCATTCTTGCTGGTGCCAGGTGCTCTGTCCAGGAGTACATTCCTTCTCCTCGGCTCTGCAACAAGTGCTGGAGGTTTGGGCATGGTGCCCTCCGCTGCTCCGGGACTGTCTCTCTCTGTCCTTTGTGTGGTGGCGAAGGTCACTCTAAGTCGGAGTGCGCTTCTCCCCAGGCTCGTTGCCTCAACTGCGGTGAGGCCCATCCTACCTTCTCCCGTGCGTGTGTCCATTACAAGCTTGAGGCAGCCGTCCTCAACTTGAAGCACCGGGAGCGTTTATCTTTTCCTGAGGCGAGGCGCCAGGTTCGCCGGCTCCCGCCTTATGCTAATATCTCTTATGCTCGCGTGTTGCGCTCTTCCTCTCCTCGTCCTTCCCGCCTTCCTCAGACTCGCAACCGTTTCCAGGCCTTGGACCCTGATGCGCCCACTGCCCCCTCCTCTGTCCCTTTGGGTTCTCTCCCGAAGGATCCTCCTCCTGGTCCTCTGTCTGGGGTTCCCCTTCCTTCTACCCGGTCTGTCGTGTCTTCTGTG
Organism: Procambarus clarkii; assembly: GCF_040958095.1. NCBI lineage: Eukaryota > Metazoa > Arthropoda > Malacostraca > Decapoda > Cambaridae > Procambarus > Procambarus clarkii. Next base: position 36,893,505 of record NC_091173.1, read on the forward strand.
TCTCCTTCCTCGTCCCCCTCCGATCCTCCTTCCCATCCTCTTCCTCCATCTATCGGCTCTCCCCGCCGCCTGTCGGTGCGGGCGGATGTCCATCGCTCTCCTAACGGCCGTCGTGTGTGCTCTCGTTCGGCTTCTCCTGTTGAGACACTGGAATCCGTTGCCCGGTACGTAGTTGCTGGGACACCGATCTCTTTAAGTCAGAAGCGTAAGCCTGGCTCCTCTCCTTCCTCTTCCCCGGCGGGTAAGAAGGCTTCGCTTTCTTCCTCGGCTCCTCCTTCTGGCTCTGTTGCTCCTTCCACTCCCGTTTCAGTGCTTGCGCCCCCTGTTCCCGCTATGGAGGTTTCTTTGGCCCCTGCTTCCCTTTCGGTTGCTGCTCTTGCTGGGGTGCGCTCCTCTCTTTCTACTCCCCCTCTTCCTGCTGCTGTCCTTGACTGCTCCTCTCCGTTGTCTCCTCCTCCTCCTCCTCCTCCTCCTCCGGACCCTGCCCGCCCACCTCTGATCTGTTCTCCCGTTTCCTTCCCTCCGTCTTTGCTCAGTTTACCCATGCCCCCTAACCCTGACTTTGCTGACCCTGATCCCGACCCTGATATTCTTTAACGTGCTCTGTTGGTCTTTCGCCTTTGTTTCTTCCTTGTTCTCTGTTTTTGTCCTTTCTCTTCTCGTCGTTGTCCATTCTTCAATGGAACGTTCGAGGTTATTACGCCAATTTCCTCGAACTCCAACTTCTGGTTTCGCGGTTTTCGCCCCTTTGTGTCTGTCTCCAGGAGCCGATGCTTGGTGCTCGTCCTGGTCGTTTTCGTGGCTATTCCTTTCTCTCCCCCCCCCAGCCATTGCTGGGGCTTCTAATTCTTCTGCTCTCTTGATTCGGGCTGATGTTCCCTTTGTTCCTTTACTTTTTCCTTCGCTTCTCCATTGTTCTGCTGCTCGTATCTTTGTGGGGAAATGGTACACAGTTTGTTCCATTTATCTCCCCCCGAGTGTCCCGCTCTCTCTTCCTGATTTGAAACACCTCCTAGACTCCTTGCCGGAGCCTGTGCTCCTGCTGGGTGACTTCAATTGTCGTCATTCTCTTTGGGGTGACGTTCTGACGAATACCCGGGGTCGCCTCCTTGAGCCGTTTCTCCTCTCTTCTTCCCTGTCTCTTCTGAATTCTGGTGAGCCCACTCATTTGGACTCTCGAACTCGTACCCTTTCTTGTCTTGATCTTTCTCTCTGCTCTTCTTCTCTTTACTTAGATTTCACATGGCAGGTTCTTGATGACCTCCATGGAAGTGATCATTTCCCCATCCTTGTTTCCTTTTTCTCTTTTCGCCCTTCCCTCTCTTTCCCTAGGTGGCAGTTTGCTAAGGCGGACTGGACCCTATTTTCCCTCAGTGCTACTCTCTCTGACCTCTCCCTTCTGCCCCTCTCTCGCGCTCTCCTCCTTTTTCATGACTGTCTTCGACGCTGCCCTCCGCTCTATTCCTCGCTCTTCCTCTCGGGGTCCACGGAAGTGCGTTCCCTGGTGGAATGCGGACTGTGCTCGGGCTGTCCGCTGTAAGCGTGCAGCCTGGAAGAAGCACCGCCGTAGGCAGACGACCGATTCTTTTCTTTTCTTTCGGAAGGCGAGTGCGGTGGCCCGTAGGGCCATCCGTACGGCTAAACGTGAATGTTGGGCATCTTATGTCTCGACAATTACGTCCGAAACCCCTCTGGCCCAGATCTGGAAGCGTATCCGCAAGATAGCGGGTAAGTTCGTTCCCGATGTTTCACCGGTCCTTCACCTCCATGATACTCTTGTGGCGGACCCGTTGCAGGTCGCTTCCGAACTGGGTTCCCACTTTTCTTCTGTTAGCTCTGGTCTTCATCTTCCCCAATCTTTCCTTCTTCGTAAACCTGTCCTTGAGTCTCGTCCTTTAGATTTCTGCACTCATCTTCAGCTTCCCTATAATGATCCCTTCTCTCTCTCTGAACTTCGTTCTGCCCTGGCCCTCTGCGGTTCTACGGCGGCGGGCTCCGATGGTATTCATTATGAGATGCTTCGCCATCTCCCTCCGAGCACGTCTCAGTATTTACTGAGTCTGTATAATCGGATCTGGGAGTCGTCGTCAGTCCCTGAGGACTGGCTCGATGCCGTTGTCCTCCCTGTTCGCAAACCGGGGTCTCTGGGTACTTCCCCTAAGGACTTTCGCCCTATTGCTCTCACAAGTTGTGTCTGCAAACTCTTTGAACGTATGGTTAACGTTCGTCTGATGTAGTTCCTGGAACACCATCACCTCCTCTCCCCTTCTCAATTTGGTTTCCGCAAGTGCCGCAGCACGACAGATGTCCTGGTGAACTTGGAGGTCTATATACGTACTGCTTTTGCTGCGAAGACCTCCGTTGTTGCCGTCCTTTTTGACCTAGAAAGCCAAGTGGTGTCGTAAGCCTACGACACCACTTGGCGTTATCATATCCTATCTCAACTTCATTCTTTTGGCCTTCGTGGTCATCTCCCTCTCTTTCTCCGCAGCTTCCTCTCTCGTCGTTCCTTTCGGGTGCGCCTTGGTACCGCTCTCTCTCCCTCTTTTCGGCAATACGAAGGTGTGCCCCAGGGTAGTGTTCTGAGCACTACTCTTTTTCTGGTTGCCCTCAATGGTCTTCTTTCCTCTCTTCCTTCTGGTGTCTTCTCCGCTCTCTATGTCGATGATCTTACCCTTTGTTGTCAGGGTGATGATTCGCCTCTCCTTCAACGCCGGCTTCAACTTGCGATTGATGCCGTGTCGTCTTGGGCCACAGGTCATGGCTTCAAGTTCTCTACTTCTAAGACTTGTGCCATGACTTTTACGTGGAAACGGGTTGTTCTTCGTCCCTCTTTGTCACTTTATGGTCATCCCCTTGAATACAAAGATTCCGCGAAGCTTTTGGGGTTATTCCTTGACACTCGTTTGTCTTGGTCTCCCCATATCTCTTACCTCCGTGTTGAGTGCTCTAAGTCCCTTACCCTCCTTCGGGTCTTGTCCCATACTTCTTGGGGGGCAGATAGGCGCACTCTCCTTGCTTTACATTCCTCTCTCGTCCTGTCTAAGCTCGATTATGGTTGCCCTGCTTACTCGTCTGCTTCTCCTTCTACTCTTCGCCGTCTTGATGCTTTGCACCATGCTGGGTTGCGCCTCAGTTCTGGTGCCTTTCGTTCGACTCCCGTCCTTAGCTTGTATGTTGACACTGGCTTCCTGTCTCTCCAGGACCGCCGTGATCGCTACTGTCTTCGCTATCTTGCGCGGTCCTTGCAACATCCTTCCTCTCGTCTCTGTCGTGCTTTAACTTTTACCCCTCCTGCGGTTCCTGTTCCTCTTCACCACCTCCCTCTTTCTGTCCGGTTATCTCGCCTGCAGGATTCTCTTTCCGTTCGTATTTCTGATGTTTCTCCTCGTGTTGTTCCTTCTTTGCCCCCGTGGAGGGTCCCTCTTCCGCGGTTTTGTACATCCTTGACTCGTATCACTAAAGCTTTTACCCCTCCTACAGTTCTAAAACGCCTTTTCCTCGAGCACTTTTCTTCTCACTCCCGCTCCGTTTCTGTCTTCACCGATGGGTCTAAGTCAGCGGACGGTGTTGGCTACTCTGTTGTTTTTCCTGATCGCACTTATATGTGTCGCTTGCCTCCGGAGACTAGCATCTTTACAGCGGAACTTTATGCTATTCTCTATGCTCTTCGTCTCCTGCTTTCTCGTTGTCAGTCTTCCTTTGTGGTTGTTGTTGACTCTCGTAGTGCCCTCATGGCTCTCGGGTGCTTTAATCCAGTTCATCCGGTAGTTGTCGAGATCCAGCATTGGCTGTTTCTCGTTCACAGTAAAGTTAAGTCGGTTGAGTTTTGTTGGGTTCCCAGCCATATTGGCGTGTCTTTAAATGAGCGTGCGGATGCTGCCGCTAAGGAAGCTGTCCGCTCTTGTCCCATCTCTCGTAAAGGCATTCCGTATTCCGACTTTTACCCGGTTATCCATTCCTCAGTCCTTACCCGTTGGCAGGCTTCTTGGTTGTCTGTTACTGGTAACAAGCTACGTACTCTTAAATGTTGTGTTTCCTCGTGGCCGTCCTCCTTCCACCGTAACCGGCGGTGGGAAACAGCTCTAGCGAGGTTGCGTATTGGCCATACTCGCTTAACCCATGGTCACTTGATGGAGCGCCGCCCTGCTCCTTATTGTCCTAGTTGCATTGTCCCTCTTACGGTCGTGCATGTCCTTCTTGAATGTCCTGACTTCCAGGACGAGCGTGTGTCTTGCTTTCCGACCGCCCCTCGCGGTCGCCTGTCCCTCGATAGAATTCTTGGTGACTCGGATACTTTTGATATCGTTCGCCTTATGCGTTTTTGTTCTCGTATTGGCATCCTTGGTGATATTTAGCGCCCTCTGATTATTTTGCGTATTTGATGGTGCTACATAGCCTTCCCGGTTTGGTGCCTTCTTTTGATAATTACTTACTTACTTACCTGGATCTCCTAAAGTGACACTGTCACCAGGTAACAAGGGTACTAATAATCAATGTAATAACAATAAGTCAAACGCTGATTCATCAGTAAGGCCCAAGAGCCCCACAGGTGCTCCTAAGAGACCTAATAGTTCAAAGAGCACTCCCAAGAGCCCCACAGGTGCTCCTACGAGACCTAATAGTCCAAAGAGCACTCCCAAGAACCCAATAATTGCTCCCCAGAGTACAGCAAGTACTCACAAGAGAATCAATGACAAGCAAATGCAAGCAGCAAAACCATCACAACCTGCAGGTATTGTTTTACCTAAACCGGTAACCCCTAAACGAGCTGTAGAATGGGGAATGTGCTTGTTTTGCAATCAAAAACTTTCTCTGTACAAATGTACTAATTACCCTAACAGAGACACAAGAGTCAGACGACTCAAACAGTTACACAAATGTACTAGGTGTCTCAAATCACATAATGTTAATAGCTGTGACACCCCACTGAACACCTGCAATAGGTGTAGAAGGGGCAAGCATCATGCTGCACTGTGCAAATTAGTTAGGACAAATTATATCAATCCTAGAATAGGAGGTAGAGAATCTACACCAGTACAGTGCTGCAAGGTGCGAGATGTGTACAGCGTAATTTCACAAGCATCTCAAGTGGATGCTGCTTTGCCTACTGCCCAACTTCAAGTGAAGAACAGAGGAGCCAAGATCACCACACGTGGACGATTTGATCAAGGTTCCCAGAGAACTTTCATTACTCAAAAAGCGGCAGAGGCACTCAATTTACAACCAATCAGACAGGTAAAATTAAACGTGTCAGGGTTCATGATAAATCGAGGACCCCAAGAATACTCAGTAGTTCAACCGCTTGTACGACTAGGTAGTCATGTCAAGGCTGTCCAAGCCATTGTTGTAGATCAAATACCTTTTGACCTAAATATTAAGGGTCTGGGGTACACAGCCCACTTCCTGCAGGAACGTGAAATTAATTTGGCTGACAACAAGTTAACGTCTGACCGCCTTAACAATGTAGATGTACTAGTAGGAGCCGACTACTATTACCAGTTCATAACTGGACATGTTAAACGATTGGGTATGAATATGCTCCAATCTGCAGGTGGCTACTTACTTACTGGTAAAGTTCTGAATGTGAACAAGCCTAAGCCTGCCAACAATAATAAATTAGTCACCAGTAAATCAATTCTCCAGCAGCCAGCTAAAATGAGAAACACAGCTGAGTAATAAACTCCGATTGAATGTAGTACAATTAGTATTCGCCGAGATGTTTCATAGCTCTCAGTGGAAAACCAGTGGTCCGTACCTAAACAAGTACAAGTCACAGCGACCAAGCCATTGAATCCACTGCAGACCTAGAATTATTCTCGACAAGTAATAATTGACCACACTCAGTCTCCCTAGGTAATTAATAATATTAGGCTAGAGAATCTAGCACTCAATACATCTAGCATTTCCTGAATTTAGCAATGCTATGAAGTCATCAAGCAACTTCTATAATTATAAATTCACTTTGACCAAGGTCCAAATACCTGCGCTTAAGGTTTGCCAAGAAAACCTTATTAATACAATGTTTTCTGCACTAAGAGTTAGTGAAAATACTTGCATAAATTTTTGTTTGAGTTGTGTTTCTTTCGTTTCTGCTTAATTATTGTAGGAGTGCAGCACGAACAAACTTGCAAACTTACCAATACGTAAGTGAGTCTACAGAGAACTAATAACCCGTGAAACGTTTAGGTTGGGAAAATGTTACAAATTATCTTGAATAGGATTAATCGTAGCAGTAATTAAATTTCCAGCAACCTTAGGTTTCCCTTTGTTTAATGCATTATCATTAAACATCAGCATTGTTAATTAACATGCTTAATGAGCTCAATATACCTCACCTGTGAATTAACGTAATAATTGAGTGCTTTATTGTTCCCCATGCGAATACGAGCTCAATATTGCTCGCCATGATAATTGAACGCTACCATGCTCCACTTTTCAGCAATATGAAGGTGTGCCCCAGGGTAGTGTTCTGAGCACTACTCTTTTTCTGGTTGCCCTCAATGGTCTTCTTTCCTCTCTTCCTTCTGGTGTCTTCTCCGCTCTCTATGTCGATGATCTTACCCTTTGTTGTCAGGGTGATGATTCGCCTCTCCTTCAACGCCGGCTTCAACTTGCAATTGATGCCGTGTCGTCTTGGGCCACAGGTCATGGCTTCAAGTTCTCTACTTCTAAGACTTGTGCCATGACTTTTACGCGGAAACGGGTTGTTCTTCGTCCCTCTTTGTCGCTTTATGGTCATCCCCTTGAATACAAAGATTCCGCGAAGCTTTTGGGGTTATTCCTTGACACTCGTTTGTCTTGGTCTCCCCATATCTCTTACCTCCGTGTTGAGTGCTCTAAGGCCCTTACCCTCCTTCGGGTCTTGTCCCATACTTCTTGGGGGCAGATAGGCGCACTCTCCTTGCTTTACATTCCTCTCTCGTCCTGACTAAGCTCGATTATGGTTGCCCTGCTTACTCGTCTGCTTCTCCTTCTACTCTTCGCCGTCTTGATGCTTTGCACCATACTGGGTTGCGCCTCAGTTCTGGTGCCTTTCGTTCGACTCCCATCCTTAGCTTGTATGTTGACACTGGCTTCCTGTCTCTCCAGGACCGCCGTGATCGCTACTGTCTTCGCTATCTTGCGCGGTCCTTGCAACATCCTTCCTCTCGCCTCTGTCGTGCTTTAACTTTTACCCCTCCTGCGGTTCCTGTTCCTCTTCACCACCTCCCTCTTTCTGTCCGGTTATCTCGCCTACAGGATTCTCTCTCCGTTCGTATTTCTGATGTTTCTCCTCGTGTTGTTCCTTCTTTGCCCCCGTGGAGGGTCCCTCTTCCGCGGTTTTGTACTTCCTTGACCCGTATCACTAAAGCTTTTACCCCTCCTACGGTTCTAAACCGCCTTTTCCTCGAGCACTTTTCTTCTCACTCCCGCTCCGTTTCTGTCTTCACCGATGGGTCTAAGTCAGCGGACGGTGTTGGCTACTCTGTTGTTTTTCCTGATCGCACTTATATGTGTCGCTTGCCTCCGGAGACTAGCATGTTTACAGCAGAACTTTATGCTATTCTCTATGCTCTTCGTCTCCTGCTTTCTCGTTGTCAGTCTTCCTTTGTGGTTGTTGTTGACTCTCGTAGTGCCCTCATGGCTCTCGGGTCCTTTAATCCGGTTCATCCAGTAGTTGTCGAGATCCAGCATTGGCTGTTTCTCGTTCACAGTAAATTTAAGTCGGTTGAGTTTTGTTGGGTTCCCAGCCATATTGGTGTGTCTTTAAATGAGCGTGCGGATGCTGCCGCTAAGGAAGCTGTCCGCTCTTGTCCCATCTCTCGTAAAGGCATTCCGTATTCCGACTTTTACCCAGTTATCCATTCCTCAGTTCTTACCCGTTGGCAGGCTTCTTGGTTGTCTGTTACTGGTAACAAGCTACGTACTCTTAAATGTTGTGTTTCCTCGTGGCCGTCCTCCTTCCACCGTAACCGGCGGTGGGAAACAGCTCTGGCGAGGTTGCGTATTGGCCATACTCGCTTAACCCATGGTCACTTGATGGAGCGCCGCCCTGCTCCTTATTGTCCTAGTTGCATTGTCCCTCTTACGGTCGTGCATGTCCTTCTTGAATGTCCTGACTTCCAGGACCAGCGTGTGTCTTGCTTTCCGACCGCCCCTCGCGGTCACCTGTCCCTCGATAGAATTCTTGGTGACTCGGATACTTTTGATATCGTTCGCCTTATGCGTTTTTGTTCTCGTATTGGCATCCTTGGTGATATTTAGCACCCTCTGATTATTTTGCGTATTTGATGGTGCTACATAGCCTTCCCGGTTTGGTGCCTTCTTTTGATAATTACTTACTTACTTTATACACATTTAATTCTTCCATTTTTCATCATTATACAAATTTGCAAGATTATCATATTGAATATTCTTACCATATCTGATTATTGGAAACTTATGTGTTTACTTAGATGATTGCTCTATAATTTAATAATCATTAATATTCACTATTTGAGTTTACATATTTGACTATAGCATTTTAGATCATAATATTATTTACTCAACAATGAACTGGTGACAAACCACACTAGTTCCTAGACGTATATGAAGTTCTAGCAATACCCCCCCCCCCAATGTAGGTGTTTGAGGCTCTGACTTTAGTTAATTAATCATACAGTCCATTTTTTATTTTAAGTGATTATTCTTCCTAATACTTATCCATAGACAATGGTTCTTCAGTGTGTTTTCTAATGATCACTTTTATAGTTCCCTCTTTTCTCAAAAGTGGGTGGTCCTTCGTTATTAAATTAAATAAGTAAATAATTGAATAATTGAGTCAAGCCCCAGATATCCCACAGGGGGGGAGGGTTGTAGAGATAAGCTCCCACAGCCTGTGAGGTGCCCGTGATGGCGTGCGTCTCAAATAGCCTCAGACAACCAAGTCCAGCTCCTGGTCTGCACGTGTGGCTTAGCGTCTAGGCCTGGCGGAACTGCTTCTACAAACAGGAGAAGTGGCGAAGGCGGGTCTCTGGCACCTTAAAACCAGTTGCTTTGAGCAGATGGGACTCGTTAGCCTGGGAAGGCAGCTCATCTAGGGAAAGGAAAATCCCGAATTCAAACCTCTGCTGTCTTGCGGTTAAACCCACTCATGGGAAAGGCTTCGGGAGTCAACCCTGAGGAAAAATCAGGAGTTGGAGTCCCTAAGGCAGTTTGCAGCTGTTTACAGCTAGATTCAGGTAACTCTTGCGACGACAGTGGTGCCAAGCGTATTGGCGCCTGCCCTTCCCTTGGATCACGTCGGTGGCGTGGAGAGGGTGGATCTGCAGCATAGGCAACAGCCGGTTCTCCATAATTACTGCCCAGGCCTGTGCCCTGGAGGGGACACTCCAGCAAGCGATGGCTCTGCACGGGAAGCGACAGTTACCGGCGCCTACCACTCAATTGGCATTGAGTGAGGCACCAGGGGTTGCTTCCGTCGGTGAGAGAAATCATCCGATTTCGTAGGACAGCTACATCCCACCTCAAGCTGAGCGACCCCCAGCCAATAAGGTGCTGTCCCGTAATGGTCCACTTGCTCCACTGAGTGCGTGGGACTTAGGGCACAATCCAAAAAGCGGATCGTCAACCATGCACCAGGCAAAAGAAAACACAGTCACTCAGCTCTCAAACTGGGCACATGGAATGTTAGGACTATGACACCGGGTCTCTCGGAAGATCTACTGGAAGTGAACGACGCCCGCAAGACAGCTGTGATCTACAATGAACTACGCTGGCTGCAGATGGACATAGTCGCCCTGCAGAAGACACGTTTGCCCGCGATCGTCAGCATACGAGAGAAGGACTTTACCTTCTTCTGGCAGGGCAAACATCCAGAAGAGTAGGGAACATGGCATTGGCTTCGCCATCAGGAACAGGTTGTTAGAGTCCATCGTACCACCCACGGAGAGGTCTGCAAGGATCATCAAACTTCCTCTTCATACAGCAGCAGGAATGGTCAGCCTCATTAACGCCTATGCACCAATAATGACCTCCTCTACCGAAGAGAAGGACGAGTTCTATGATGACCTCGGCCTAACTCTCAGAGACATGCGTCAACAAGAGCCAGTCTTCCTCCTGGGAGACTTTAATGCAAGAGTTGGTTCTGATCACAGCTCTTGGCCTTCCTGCCTAGGCCAGTTTGTATTTGGGAAGATGAATAATAGTGGGCAGCGCCTCCTGGAGTTCTGCTGTCGTCATGATCTCTGCATAAACAATTCCTTCTTCGACACCCAGCCCCAGTATAAGGTTTCCGGGAGACACCCCAGGTTTACGCATTGGCACCAACTCGACCTGGTGCTTATGGGGGGGGGGGGGGGGGTAGCAATCTGAGAAACGTCAAACTGACCCGCTGCTTCCAGAGCGCAGATTGTGACACCGACAACTCTCTCGTCGTTTGCAGAGTAAATTTCCAGCCCCGGAAAATCCACAGATTAAAGAAGGAGAGAAGACCAAGCATTAACGTAAACAAGACCCGTGACCTTCACAAGATGGAGGAATTCACTGCTGTGCTGGTAAATGACCTTCCTGTACCACCCTGGATATCGCTATTGAAAGGTGGTTAAATCTCAGGGGCGCTATTTATTTTCAACACTGCCATATCCACCTTCGGTAAGAGGCAGAACAAGTCAGCAGATTGGTTCAAATCCATTGCAGGGGAACTGCTACACCTCGTAGAGGAAAAGAGACGAGCTCTCTCATCCTACAAGAACCTGCCCTCACAAAGGAACCAAAAGGTCCTCCGTACTGCTCGCAATAGAGTTCAACAAACTGCGAGGCGCTGTACTAATGATTACTGGCTTTGACTTTGTTCCAGCATCCAGACCTCGGCTATTGTCGGCAACATAAGAGGCACAAATCAAATAGGCAACAGGCCCTACACAAAACAGGACGGCTCCTCTGAATGATCTCTCCAGTGACGGCCATCACTGGAGAGATCATTAAAGACCGTGATCAACAGATGAATCGGTGGGTGGAACATTACTCCAAACTCTACTCCAGATAAAACATGGTCAGCGTAGAGGCTTTGCATGCAATCAAGTGCCTGCCCATCATGGAAGAACTTGATCTTGAACCGACTGTGGAAGATGTTGAGAAAGCAGTGGATTCACTTTCCTCAGGGCAGGCCCCAGGAGACGACAGGATTCAGCCTGAAGTTCTCAAGTGCGCTCGTGTAACATTTCAAACTGAGCTTCATGAACTTCTGTGCCAGTGCTGGAGGGAGTGCTCGGTGCCACAAGACATGAGAGATGCAAACATCATCATTCTCTACAAAAATAAAGGTGACAGAAGCGATGTCAACAACTATCGCGGCATCTCCCTCCTCAGCGTCGTCGGCCAACTCTGCTAGGGTCGTCTTGGTCAGGCTTCATATTCTGGCTGAAAGAGTGTACCCTGAGTCACAGTGCGGTTTCCGAGCAGAGAGGTCGACCACTGACATGGTGTTCTCCCTGAGACAGCTTCAAGAAAAGCGTAGGGAGTAGAGAAAAGCCTTGTACTTTGCCTTCATTGACCTAACAAAGGCCTTTAACCTCGTGAGCAGAGACCGACTCTTCAAGATCTTGGCCAAAATTGGCTGTCCACCACCCTTCTCAGCATGATACAATCGTTCCACAAGGACATGAACGAACAGTCGTGTATGACAGCTCAACTTCTGTACCATTCAACATCAACAGTGGTGTTAAATAAGGGTGCGTTCTTGCTCCAACCCTGTATCTTCTTCGCGATCCTCGTCAAGCATGTCTTTGGGACAACCACAGAGGGCATCTATCTCCGTACAAGATCTAATGGACAGCTTTAAATCTATCCAGACTCCGAGGACAGACGAAAGTACAGAGGCTAATCCTCAGAGAGTTCCTCTTCGCCGACGACGCAGCGATCACCCACACACACAGCAGAAAGCCTGCAGCAGCTATTCAGGCTGCTGCAGGCCTGTTAAGCATTCGGACGGACAATCAGCCTGAAGAAGACAATCAGATCATGGACGTCTTGTCCCATTACCTGTCTTGTCCCACAGGTAATGGGACAAGACGTCAATGAACTACCCCTGTATAAACATAGCAGACTATGTGTTGGAGGCAGTTCACGAGTTTGTGTACCTGGGCTCCACAATCTCTGACACCCTTTCCCTGGAAACTGAGCTCAACAGGCGTATCATGAAGTCCACAACAACACTGGCCAGGCTCACAAAGTGAGTTTGGAAAAATGCCAAACTGACAGTGCACACAGAGGCACAAGGCTCTCGTGAGGAGAGACGGCTCAATACCTTTCACATGCGGAACCTGAGACACATCCTTGACATCACGTGGAAAGACCACGTCACCAACAACACAGTACTCGAGAGAACAGGAGTCCCTTCAATATTTACTCTCCTGAAGCAGAGATGCATGCAATGGCGGGGACATGTCACATGCATGGAAGATGGCCGCATACATCTTGACGGATGCCTACTATATAGTTCCAATAGGGCTTATGTTACCCAGTCATAGTAGGAAAGACATATACGTGTAAGTGGGTGTGAAAGGTAATGTACCAGTAGCCAGAACGCGCTGCTTGACCTGATCTGTGGTACTCGATGTTCCTCAAATTATACACTTTTCTATTTTTTTTCTTATGGAATGATTAAGCTTTCCATTATATTGAATATAATTTTATTTGTTTAATTTATATGATAACAAACATACAAATATGATTAAACTAAACATAATATAATAAAAATAATATAAAAATTCATTGTGCCTGGGGACAGGCAGTCAGTTTATACATACAGTACATATTAGGCTTATATTGACCCCCTCCCCCCCAACCCTTACCAGGATGCAACCCCACAACAAGCTGACTAACACATGTAAACATATTTGTTGCTAAGTGGACAGCAGCATTAGGTGAAAGGAAACTCGCCCATCCATTTCTGTGCCTCCCAGGATTTTTGAGCATTATAATATGAGCTATGTTACTGGGGAACTTCCTATCTCTTAGACCAACAGTTTACTCATTCCAATTCTCAAGAGAAATCAAAAGAATGCTTTCTGCCCAATTTTCCTTTATATCTACATTTGCAAAACATTCGAGAGAAGTCCTGAACCGTCTTCTCCATAGAATACGAACCATGAATTTCCTGCCAGACATATGGCTTCATGCATGGAAGGAATGTGCATCATTGCATTACCACTTTTCATACCCAGCATACTGAAAAGTCATATACCACCCTCCTAGATCTCAAGTTGGCCTTTGATATTGCAAATCAAGATGTTATCTTGAGTGAGCTTGCAAGAATGAATATTGGTGGTCGGATTCATTATTGGATCAGGGGTAACTTATCCAACAGGAAGTCATCTGTATGTTTCCAGGGGCATTGGATTGTAGCAAGAGACATCGAACTAGGCACCCCACAGGAAGGTGACCTCAGTCCTACCTTATTTAATATCGTATTGCTTGCCTTGACAGTTGTACAAGAATGTAAGAAGTCTTGTACTTATAAATAAATATATAAATCTATATCAATAAAAATGGAAATGTTCCTTTTTTCAAAATCGCTAATCTCCGAAAGTTCTGCAGTGATTCCTTTGAAATTTTCACACAACGTTCCATTCGCATCCGAGCAAGTTTTTATATACAAACAATATATATGTCACGTCTGTGACGGGAAAAAACATGCTTTTTTTAAATACTGTCTTTTTCATGGGTTTTTCATGTGAAGGAAATCTTCAAAACCTCCTTACCGATTGCTTTGAAATTTTGACACAACGTTGCATTCAAAAAGGGGAGTGTTTTTATATACTTACTATATTCATGCCTCACCTGTGACAGGAAAAAACATACTTTTTTAAAAAACAGCGCCATCTGTTGGACGTAATAGCATCAAACACTGTAATCTCCGAAAGTTCTTCACGATTGCTTTTAAATTTTTACACACAGTTCCATTTCAATACGCGCATGTCTTTGTATACCTACTATGTAGATGCCACATCTGTGACAGGTAAAAAACATTTTTTGTTTAAAATAATGCCATCTGTTGCATGTAAGAACAACATTCACAATACTAAATATGTTACAATTCCATTTCAATGTTTCCGATTGCATTGAACAATTTAATTTACATACATTTCTTTTTATTTTCATTTTGAATTAATTATTTTATGTGACATTGCATTGGAGTTGGGTTGTGTTGTTTACCATACCGTTCATTTCATGGGCATAGTTTATTTATTATTTTTTCATTGTTTTTCATATCGTTTATTTTAACTGTTCCTGTTATTTTCAATGATGGAAACATCAGATCATTTGATGTTCCCAATTTTCTGATGATCAGATCATTTGGGAATGCATCGGACAAAGGAGTGGGGGAGGACGAGGGGAAGGAAGTGAGGGATGGTGTGGTGAACGAGGAGACAGGGGTGGGAGCTCATGTTGGGGGAAGACGAGGGGATGGGGGGAGTTGGAGATGGTGAGGACGAGGGAATGGAGAATTGTGGGGAGGAAGAGGGGACAGGGGACGGGGAAATGGTAGGGAGAGCGAGGGGATGGCGGAGTTTCAGATTGTGGGGAGGACGAGGGTACTTTGGAGTGGGTAATTGTTGGAAGGACGAGGGGATGGAGGAATGGGAAAAGTTGGGAGGACGAGGGAACGGGGAAAGGGGAAATGGACTCATGTCAGGATTTGCAGAGATTTAGTTATCATGCAGAGATTTAGTTATCTCTGCAGAGAAAACAAAGATACTAAATCGGCGTTAACCCAGGCAGAGAGGAGCTGTTCGCAAGGTGCAACGGTATGATATCTCCCAGCTTGTCTACGTTAACAGATTTAAATACCATGGCCCTGAGGTGCCACTGTATGGTCCTGTTGTATTCAGACTCTGTCATCAGTATAAAGAGAGACTCAGAGCTCTCAAGCTATTGCAGGTTATCACTCAGGCTATGGTGCCAGGGTCAACTTTGTCAAAATGATATTCCTTGCAGCCGGTCCCATTCCTTTGGGAGCCGGTCGGCCGAGCGGACAGCACGCTGGGCTTGTGATCCTGTTGTCCTGGGTTCGATCCCAGGCGCCGGCGAGAAACAATGGGCAGAGTTTCTTTCACCCTATGCCCCTGTTACCTAGAAGTAAAATAGGTACCTGGGTGTTAGTCAGCTGTCACGGGCTGCTTCCTGGGGGTGGAGGCCTGGTCGAGGACCGGGCCGCGGGGACACTAAAAGCCCCGAAATCATCTCAAGATAACCTCATGATATAACCTTGCATACATTAGAGTTTTAGTGGATTATGCTGCACCTCTGCTTGTCTTAATGCGTGAAAGGAAGCTGGGAGGGCTTGAAAAAATGCAGAACGAAGCATTGAGGATAATCCTTGGGTGCCTTCGTACCACAAGGATACTTAACATGAGAAAGGAACCTAATATTCCGTGC
Organism: Procambarus clarkii; assembly: GCF_040958095.1. NCBI lineage: Eukaryota > Metazoa > Arthropoda > Malacostraca > Decapoda > Cambaridae > Procambarus > Procambarus clarkii. The sequence goes on from NC_091173.1 coordinate 36,908,907, forward strand.
GTCGTTGATCGTGTTACTGAAATTAACTGTCAAATTGGAATAAAATGGCCTAGGCTAACTCATCCTAACCTTTGAACAGAATCCCTCTAGAATTTCTTTATTGAAAATCAATACTGTTCCAAATAGATAACTAAAACTGGAATTGAACTCAGAATGTATCAGATATATAATTAGTACCAAGAGAGACAACAACGGCACTTTCCTGCCCCGTGGGAGAGTACACGCTTTCCAATTTTAATCCCCCTCTTTCCACCCAAGAAGCAAATTAGAGATCAGCTAAGCTTCGTCTTGAAGCAAAGCTCAACGCCTCAAGCCATATTGATGCTCTGTCCACAGAGCATTCTCTCTCTCTCAAATCATATACACTGATGGTTCCCTACAGCGCCCCACGGGTGCAGCTGAAAGTGCAGTTGTCCTGACAATGGGCAATGGTTTATATTTTGAGTGCGGGAGTCCGTATAAACAACTGGGCCTCTACCTTTCAGACCGAAACTATTTGCATTGCTTCTTGCATTGAAATGTGTATAAGTTTCCAAACTTGATACATAAATTGTAAGTGACTTTTTATCATCCTTAATTGCTCTCAACTCTTTAAGACGTAACTGTACCATGTTCGTGTCTGAAGCTAGAAGCAAATACAACAAAATTATTAATGATGGTTTGCCAAAGAATCTGTCTTTAAAGGGGAAATTGAGTATAACCTTGGATTGTCAATAAACAGTCTGAAAGCATTAGTACACCATGAACTTCAAGAAAATCTTGTAGATATGAGGCAAAGTGAAATCGACACCAATAATTCCATCTATCATCATTCTGTCATACGAGAGGAGCCACACATTTATGGATCATCCAATAAAATTAGCAGACTTCTACATGTTACTACAGCTCAGCTTAGACTCAGTTACAAGTATCTCTGGGAATTTTTATTAACTGCTGATGGAGACCTGACCAAATGTAAACTGTGTCAACCAAATTCTTCGCACACCCTCCGTCACTGTGTGATGGAGGGTGAAAAGATACGTGAATTCAAAGACAACTCTGTAACACATGTTCAAGATATGTGTAAATATTTAATTCAAAATAATCTGCTGCCAGAAGTCTTGGCCTAATCTCCCCAGTTTGCTAACCGCAGGTAGTATCTGAGTGATTATAACCTATCCACTGCTGTCCATTAGATTGAGGGGGGTGGGGGGAGGCGGTGTGTAGGATAAACATATCAATTGTGACTTTAGCTCTCCACATATGTCAGTTGCTTAAATTAAAAACTGTACTTGTGGTCGGTCTCGAGCCCTTTGCTTATGTGACGAAATGCATTTAATTTTGTAACTAGCTCATCAAGATTGTAACTTGCTTAGCTAAATGAATTGTGGTTTATGGAGGATGCAAAATAATTGAACTGAACTAAAAAGAAAAAACAGGATTCTAACCCAGAATTCTCGATTGTTTGTCGAGAACGAATCCGACTGTACTACCGGGACCCACTATGTTCTTAATATAAAAATATTATATAAACCAAATTGAAAAAAAATCTGAAAATGAGGAAAATAATTCTACCTCTTAGACAATTAAGGCCTTGCATTCTGTGTGTATAACAATGTTTGACAGAGAAGGAATTAATATGATAGAAAATCCTTTATGTACTTTCGTATATAGTAATACATCTTCAGAAAGATGAATATTACAAGTCTGGTTCATGAAGATTAAGCCCACCCAAGAGGTGGCACGGGCATGAATAGAACGTAAGTGGTAGATTTCTTTGTTTAGTAAATGTATACTGTGTGATGAGGTCGCATTTAATCGTCAGGCTGCTATCGCCGGAAGGATACTGCTTGACAGTATTTATGAGGGTGTCCAGCTGCTGTACACCTTTTTGACCACAAGAGTGGCAGTGTTGTTGACGTCAGGGTGGTTACTGCAAGATTCAGGGATTCTTAAAGTTCTTCTAAGTTCGTTGGTTGCTTCACATTCCAAGAGAAAGTGAAGTAGTGGCTTTTCTGTTATAATTTGGCAAATGATGCATTCTCTCTCTCAAGGTTCACCAATCTCCCAGTTGCATCTGTAACCTAGACGTAGTCTATGTAACCAAACTGCTATTTCCCCTGTGGATTCCTTTTGGGATGTTTAACCTTTCTAACTTTGTGGCTCGAAGATACCATACTGCAGAGGGCGAACCATCTGCTACTCTCTGGTGTAGATGGGCTATGTTGAGGTGTGGGAGTTTTTTGGTGATTGTGTTTCTTATATACTCTAGGCTGGGTTGGATTGTTTTTTATGTATCACTGGATGACAAGTTGCCAGTTTAGCAATTTCATTGGCTTTCTCATTTAATGGGATTCCAACATGAGATGGGCTCCAGTTTAGGGTGATGTTGAGTCTTTTGCCATTAGCGACTGCTCCAAGATACAAACTGGTGGTAATTATTTCCACGTTGTCTTTCCACTGCTTTTTTTCTAATATATGTTATGGAGTTTTTGAGTCTGTGTATGATTGCATTTTGAGTGTTTTATTGAATCACGTGTGCGAATGCCTATTTTATTAGCTAACAGCTCAGTTTGGGTTGATAATACTGGTCCTCCCAGTCTCTATATGCCTCTCTTCATGCCAGTCAGTATGCCTGCTTGCTGTCCGTGCTAAGAGCATGGCCCGCACTCATATATTCTGTGTCCACCAATCCGTCTGTGAGGATGTGGGTGGTTCCTGCAATGCTGCACATTTGCTTTTCTTTGATATGCCTTAGGATTGTTGGATCATCGGCAGTCTTTTTCACTGGAAGATCTTCTATTACTATTTTGAAGGTATTCTCCTCCCACGGTGGGGAACAAGTGTAGTTAGGGTGTGGTTGATCACCCCCTCTATCAAGAATCATGCTTTTCAATTGTGGTCTGTTTAGGACATTCTCGCTATGTCAGCCCAAAAGTTTCCGTTCTTTTCGGCACGTCCAACCACCAAGGCCTGCCGGACTAGGACTGCATCAAGAGAAATAATTGTCTTACTGATAATCGTACATGTTCTTTGTGATATTCTTTCTTGAAGAGAGGGCAAACCTGCTTCCATTCGTAGAGTTTCAAGTGGGTCCACATCAGGGCTCCCAGGGTAGATCTCATAGCATTGTTTTGGATTATTTCAAGCGTTTTCCACTGTTGTGGAAAAGTCTTGTGAATGCAGGTGCGGCATAGTCGATCACTGAGCTGACTGCCTGTACATAGTATGTGCGAAGGACTTGCAGATTGGCTCCACCTGAGAAGGAGGGTAGCAACCTGAGGATTGCCGTCCAGGCCGCAGTGCTCTGTCTCTTAAGTAAGTGATCTCAGCATTAAAATTTGTGTGTCCAGGATTATTTCTAGATACTAATAAGTGTCCAACCATTCAATTGGTTGACAGTGTACTGTGAGTTCGATGTTGGGCTTCGCTATTTTTATGGATGCTGCTTTTATCTGTGTGGTGTTGAGCTTGATACCAATCTGCTTTGCCTCTTCACTGATGGAGTCTAAGCATTTGGGTGCAAAGCGTGCCGCATCCTTTCCTTTTATGATGATGACAAAATCGTCCCCGAAGTTTAGCAGCCTGCAGTGTTGAGGGAGTTTCAGCCTCATAATTCTTTCCATTAAACAGTTGAAGAGAAGGAGACTCAAAATGCCTCCTTGCGATGTACCATTTTCTGGTCTTTTGTATTCAGAGACTGTGCCAAGAAGTTTCCCTCATGCTTCTCTGTTTATGAGACTGTTTTTTGGACTAGGAGACCAGGTTGCCTTTGACCTCTTTGTCGATGAGGCAGAAGAGAATTGCTGGGGCGCTAGCCAGTTCAAAAGCTTTCTCGAGGTCCAGGAATATCAGCATTCCTGGTCTGTCATTCAAGTGGGCTAACAGAGCTGTAATACATTTTACTATGTCAAACCCTCTTCTATAGACATACATATCATGGTGAAGTCTAGGCCTTTTCCACTAAATTCTGTTTATAGCAATTCTGTCAGCCATTTTGGCTGCACAGCTTTGAAGAGAGATGGCTTGGTATTTGCTAAAACTTTGGGTTTTGTGATCAGCACTATGTCTGCTCTATTCCAAGCTGTAGGTCTAGTTTGAGAAGTCAAGGCTAAATTAACTAACCTAAGGTATGCAATGTTTCCCTCTGGGCCGATATTTCTAATCATTTTATAGGTTATTTTGTCGTCTCCAGTGGATGTATCTTTGGAGTTTTTCTTAGACCGATTCAGCTCATCTTGAATGAAAGGGGTATTAGTGTCAGAGACTTCTGCACCTGCTGTAAGTATTCTGTGCCACCTTTCTTCCTCTAATCCGGTTTTTACTTCTAATACATTTGGTTGAAGCTGATTACTGGCTGGTCTTTCTGCAATCCAGGTTGTCAGCACTTCTGCTTCCAGTTAAGGATCCTAAGGGTGTGGGGCTTTGGGGTTTTTATTTCCCTTGGCCCGGTGGATTTGCTGCCATATCTCTCCATGAGAGGTGTGTTCATTCAGATGTGAACACCAGTGCAGCCACTTTTGTTCTTTTATTAGCCTGTTCTTTTGAAGCACATGTTCCTTGACCTCACAAAGTAAGGTCCTGTTGAGGTCACTTGGTAGCTTTTTGTATAGCTTCCTTGTTCTCTTGAGTCTATGATTGAGTTCTTTGACACGTTCAAAATTGTTCTATTGATCGTTGTGGTGTCTTGTGGACTGCTTTTTCATTGGAATTGAGTGGTTAGCTGCACTTTGAATCGTTCTGAAAAATCTTGTTCTGCCTGATTAATGTTTTTGGGAACATCAGAGTTTCTATGCCACACTAGAGTGAGGTTTTGAAATCGATCCCATTTTGCTAAAGCAAAGTTCCAGCTTCAGGTGGAGGTGGGGTGGGTAGATCTAACTTAAGATCAATTTGGTCCCCATAGTGGTCGCTTGTGGGTGTGGGCTCAACTGCCCATGTTGCTGCATCTCTTAGGCAAGCGGAAACGAAAGTAAGGTTTAATCTACCTACTTGGATGTGGGTGGATTCATTCTTGTTTAGGATTTGGATTTCAGGTAGATGGACTAGTAGATGTGCTATGTGAGTTCCGGCCTCATTTATTGTGTTCGAGCCCAGTACCAATCGATGATGGGCATTATAATCACCACAAATGATTGTGTTTAATGTAGTCCCGTGTCCAAATAACGCCGAGAGATCCATTTCAGCATGTGGAGACCATCAAATATTAAACATTACAAGTTTTTGTGCCTTAGCTCAATGGATACTCCCATTACCTCTGTCCATGCTCCACAGTCGGGTGGGCTGGTTATGGGTTTGGAGATCAGGTTACATTTCACATAGATTGCACATCCCCAGGATTGTCCATTGACCCATGGAAGGAAAAAGCCTCGATACCCTGAGATTTTAGGTTCTTATCCTGCTCGAAGCAAGCTCCACTGTAGTATCAGGATGTCTATGTCTTTGGTAATGCCATGCATTGCAGGTGTTGTAATTTTGTTCACAGCCCTTGCGCATTCCATTGCAGAATCTTTAGTCCTCTAGGTTGTTCGAACTTGCTGATATTACCATGGTATAAATGGAGTCTGATGAACACGCCATCGAAGTTGAAACTGAGTTGATGATCTTGGTGTACCTGAAAATGACTCATTAATTTCGCTTTCAGACGTACTGGACTCTACCTGTTTTTCAGGAGTGTCTCCTGACCTGCGTTCTTGAAGGTGAGACTATTGTTTATTCAAATTTCTTGAGCTTGTGCTCAATTGTTTTTCGAGTGTCTGTGGTTGGCTTGATACCGTGTATCGACTGCAAACTATTGACCAGTTCCGTGACCAAGGTATTGGCCGGAGGGTGTCCAGTTGTGCTAGAGCACTATTTACTGTTGTACTGGTTTGGGGCCTGTTTACTCTTTGGCCGTTATCAGTGGAAACTTTGACGCTCTAGCCATCATTGCCCCCAGTGTACTTACTGGATGCACTGGGCGGGCGACTACGTTGAACTATTTTCTTGTGACCCCCAGCTATCCGGTTGTCCTGGACGAAGGCCTTCACTGTTACCAGTCTGTTGTGGTGGTGTATATATTGGCAGGAAAGAGGGGTGTAAAACACTGTCTTTGCTTACTAACTTAAGAGTAAACTTCAGAAGGCCCAAAGACCCTTACATGTGACTTCCAGGAATCAACAACTTATGAGATAATAATGTGGCATTAATGAAATATTAATGAGATATTAACAAGATATTAATGAGATAATTATGAGATTTAAGAAGATGTTATTGAGATAACTGTGAATTAATGATCATACTCAAATCGTTTTTTATGGATCAATATAAAATGAATACAAATTATACATACCATTACTAATGCTCATATTACATAGTTTTGTGATCTGTATTAAAGCAGAATCAGAAATGATTCTGTTGAAAATGATTTTACAATTCATTATTAAAGAAGACCTTTCCCAATGTAATTTGGACAGAAATTTCTGACAAATGAACAAACAGAGCATTTGTTAATTTGTTATTTATTATAGAATATGTATGCTACAAAATTGTAAATGTCAAATCTTTGGATGTTTGAACTACATAAACCTATTACAGCCTTTACAAGATATTTTATTAATGACACAGCAGTCACTACGAGGTGTGTTTCTAACTAATAATTGACCAACAGTATTTTCATAATTAAACAATACGTGTACATCAAAAAGTTCCAAGGCCTTAGCGATATTTTTAAATCCATAATAATATAATAAACGTAACACATGTTGTTGGGGAATTTTTTCACTTCATATATTATTATAATACAAGCAGTACCCGGATACAGCAACCTTCCCTTTCCCCCAGTCCTCCACACCATTCTGCCCTCACCCGTCTCCTCGGCCTCCCAACCATTCTCCACTCCACCATCCCCTCTTCCCTCCCATCGTGCCCCACTCCCCTGTCCCTTTGTCCTCCCCACCATTCTCCATTCCCCCATCCAGTTGCCCTCACCTTCCCAGACTCCCCTGTCCCCTAGTCCTTCCCTACTATTACCCCCCTCCCTTGTTCCCCTCGTCTGCCCCACCATCTCTCACTTCCGTCCCCTCGTCATCCCCACCATTCCCCACTCCCTCGTCCGATGCCCTCCAAATGGTCTAATGTTCTCATCGGAAAATTGGGAACATCAAAGGATCTGATGTTCCCATCACGGAAATATGTGAAAAGCAGTTAATAAAATGAAATAAAAAAATAAACTTTACTCACGAAATGAACGGCATGGTAAACAACTCAGCTCAATTCCAACACAATTCACTCAAAATAATTAAATCAAAATGAAAATAAATCAAAATCTATGAAAATTCAATTTATCAATGCAATCAGCAACATTGAAATGGAATTGTAACATATTTTGTATAGCATGTGTATTGCTCTTACATGCAACAGATGGCGCTGTTTTTCAAGGAAAGCATAGTTTTACCTGTCACAGGTGTGGCATCTATACTTACGATATGAACGGAATGGTAAACAACACAGCTCAATTCCAACACAATGTCACACAAAATAATTAAATAAAAAATAAAATATATAGAAATCTATGTATATAAAATTTATCAATGCAATCGGAAACATTGAAATGGAATTTGTGACATATTTATTATAGCGTGCATGTTGCTATTATGTGCAACAGATGGCGCTGTTTTTCAAAAACGAATGGTTTTACCTGTTAGAAGGTGGCATCTATATAGTAGGTATATAAATAGACGCGCCTATTCGAATGCAACGTTGTGTCAAAATTTCAAAGCAATCGTTGAAGAACTTTCGGTGATTAACAGTTATGCACAAACGAGCATTTCCATTTTTATTTAAATAGATGTACGAGATACTTGCATCGACAAACTTCCAAATAAACTTAGTGTCTGAGTTCCCAGTGCATAGGTTCGAATCCTCTTCACGGCTCCTTTGGAATTTCTCATTGATATATCACGTTAGTTTAATTTCTCTGTTAAGGAGATATTAATCGGGTATTAAATTTATGAACACATAATAGAACACGAAACAATGGGTATAAATGAGATGATTTAAAATTTAGGAAAGACCTGGGTAAATACTAGTTCAATAACGGGGTTGTTGACTGGTGGAACCAATTACCCCGTAACATAATAAACATAGGATCCCTTGATTGTTTCAATCATAGGTTAGACATATATATGAATAAGTTCGGAAGGATATAGATAGGAGCTGTCTCGAGTGGCCCAATAGGCTTTCTACAGTTTCCTTATTCTTAAGTTCTAATGCAAAGTCCTACGTGAATAACTTTCGTTATTACCAAATATTTCTTTCTAGATTGTTTCTTTTCTAACACTAATAATCATGAATTACTGTCTTAGGTATATTATGTTAGGTTAGGATACGTTAAGTTAGGATATGTTTGATAAAATATCTATGTCAAATATCTATATCTATATTTTTCACTCAAATAACAACAAATTGCAATAACATAATTCAATGAAAACTACATTATTTCAAAGAATTTTTTGTTGAAAAATTAAATAATTAAACAAAGTTCAGCTTGTTTGGCAACTCTGCCTATAAGGTACGACTGTAACACCCATGACCCCTCCCCCCCAGAGCTCACACCCAGGGAAGCCTTCTCCAAGAGGTCTGCCCAGATGGCCTCTGGATCGTCTTGCAGAGATAATTAATATATTCCTGGCTAATCTTAGTCAGCAAGTTTCAAGTAGGTGATATTTAATCATGATAATCTTGACTAACATTTTAGGGGGGATTATAACTCCCAGAGATCTGTATAAACACCAGGGACCTACACCTTATGGCCAGGTCAGAGGTCAGCCACACTCCTGTAATTAATAATGCCTCTCCTTGAAGAGGTGTATGGTGGTTGTCAAACATCTTATTGGTAAATTCTTGAGTGTGCACGTGTGGGCAGACCTCTTTCAAGGCTCAATGAAGGTTAGCAACAGCAAATCTCCCCCCACTTTCTCCAGCTAATAGGAGGTATGGCAGTTTTGGGGGCGTGTATATATGCCCCTGTAGTGGAGTTAGAGGGACAGCGACTGCTGGAGGAACAGAGGCAGTGTGGGCCACGGGCCATCAAGCGAGGCTCAGGAGACAGACTCACTCAGGTGGTGGATCAGGACATGTGTGTGATGTTTCATATTGTCCATGTAAGATTTCTGAACATTTGCCGGTGTTAGAATAGGGACTTAAAGTTGGTGAACTATCGTATTTTATTCTTAATAAATTCATGTTAATCTCTCAATCAGTGTCAATTAAATGAAACCTTTCAAACTCCTCTGTGTATAGTTTTGTTAACAACCGGCCCGTAGTTAATGGCAATTAAATAAAGGACTCTCCAAGTCAAGCAATGTTTCTTGCCTCAATGTTTGATATAGCTAATGGACAGGCAGGATGGTGGCAGCGTAGTAAATTAAATTGTTCCCTGTGTAGCATTTCCTTGGAAGGGTACCTTTGGTTCCTGCAGTAATTATCAGTGGTACACCATATGTCAGTTTATATTACGGTGAATTTAAATAACCAGTGTTCAATACCTAATATCCTCTAGGCTTTATCATTTTCAATTTGTTCAAAATGTTACTAAATACATCCAGTAGGAAGTGTTACTCAGTATATTAACATTAATCAGTATGGTCTAGGATACCATATATTAAGTTTAGTGTTACAATATAAAATAAGTGTTACACGACAGCTGCACTGTTACTGTCCCTCGCCACTGTTAAAATCAGAATCAAGGAACTGATTGTTAAGCTTGCAATTAAGATAGCCAGAGACCCCCATTACAATGATATTGTCAAGTAAAAATTTAGTTCTATTGTCAAGTAAAAATTTAGTTCTGTGTTACTTACAGGAGGAAACAGCAGAAGAAAAATGGTACCACAGATCAGTCTGCTTCCTTGAAGAACTTCATCTGCTTGAGCAAGCCCGTGATCTCCTGCCTGTAGAGAGGTTACTTTCCTGGGAGGATGACCCATGCAGGCCTATAATGAGATGACAACGAATAAGTCCAACCACAAGAAATGAGGCACAGTTATCTTGAGGAAATTTATATAAAAGCCGGATATGAATCATATCAAATGTACACTGATGGGTCATCTAATCCTGCCGATGGCAGGGCTGGGTCAGCATTCAGGCTGGGTCAGCATTCACTGTAATTAGGAATAATGACTTTCAAACGGAAATGGAGTAATCACGCATTGAGAACTAGGCCTCTTCATCGCACGCAGAGCTGACTGCCATTGTTATGGCATTAAGATTCCTTGTATCTCTACTGTAGTGTCTACTAAGCTCGTTATGGCAGGAATCACACAATATTGTTCTCGTGTAACTCTCAGTTATCAACTTTAAAGTTATTTAACAGGCAACAATTTTTAGTGATTACTCCTGTTTTTTTTTTAAATATATTTCGGTTATTTCTGTGAATGTCCCACAATAAAGTAGAAAGACTATAAGATACTCAAATATAGTAAATGCACTTAGTAAGACGGTAAGATAGTAAAGATACAAAAAAATAAGATAGTATGACACTAAGTAAAGACAGTAAGACATTAAGAAATTAAGCTAGTAAAATACTAAGAGAGTAACGAGAGTTAGATAGTAAAGACTGTAAGATGTAAGATAGTAAAAACACTAGGATAGTAAGATATTAGAAAATTAAGCTAGTAAGACATTAAGATGGTAAAGAGAATAGAGTAACATAATAAAGTTAGTAAGATAGAAAAGACTAAAATAGTAAAACATCTCACAACTTGGTGAGTAGAGGAAGGTGTGATGCACCAGCTCAGTGCTCATAGCCCAGTCACCAGCAGTCAGAGCCATCACCAAGATTATATCCTTGGATCACCCGCAGTCAGAGCCATCACCAAGATTATATCCTTGGGTCACCAGCAGCCAGAGCCATCACCAAGATTATATCCTTGGGTCACCAGCAGCCAGAGCCATCACCAAGATTATATCCTTGGGTCACCAGCAGTCAGAGCCATCACCAAGATTATATCCTTGGGTCACCAGCAGCCAGAGCCATCACCAAGATTATATCCTTGGGTCACCAGCAGCCAGAGCCATCACCAAGATTATATCCTTGGGTCACCAGCAGCCAGAGCCATCACCAAGATTATATCCTTGGGTCACCAGCAGCCAGAGCCATCACCAAGATTATATCCTTGGGTCACCAGCAGCCAGAGCCATCACCAAAATTATATCCTTGGGTCACCAGCAGCCAGAGCCATCACCAAGATTATATCCTTGGGTCACCAGCAGCCGGAGCCATCACCAAGATTATATCCTTGGGTCACCAGCAGCCGGAGCCATCACCAAGATTATATCCTTGGGTCACCAGCAGCCAGAGCATCACCAAGATTATATCCTTGGGTCACCAGCAGCCAGAGCCATCACCAAGATTATATCCTTGGGTCACCAGCAGCTGGAGCCATCACCAAGATTATATCCTTGGGTCACCAGCAGCCGGAGCCATCACCAAGATTTTATCCTTGGGTCACCAGCAGCTGGAGCCATCACCAAGATTATATCCTTGGGTCACCAGCAGCCAGAGCCATCACCAAGATTATATCCTTGGGTCACCAGCAGCCAGAGCCGTCACCAAGATTATATCCTTGGGTCACCAGCAGCCAGAGCCGTCACCAAGATTATATCCTTGGGTCACCAACAACCAGAGCCATCACCAAGATTATATCCTTGGGTCACCAGCAGCCGGAACCATCACCAAGATTTTATCCTTGGGTCACCAGCAGCCGGAGCCATCACCAAGATTATATCCTTGGGTCACCAGCAGCCAGAGCCATCACCAAGATTATATCCTTGGGTCACCAGCAGCCAGAGCCGTCACCAAGATTATATCCTTGGGTCACCAGCAGCCAGAGCCGTCACCAAGATTATATCCTTGGGTCACCAACAACCAGAGCCATCACCAAGATTATATCCTTGGGTCACCAGCAGCCGGAACCATCACCAAGATTTTATCCTTGGGTCACCAGCAGCCGGAGCCATCACCAAGATTATATCCTTGGGTCACCAGCAGCCGGAACCGTCACCAAGATTATATCCTTGGGTCACCAGCAGCCAGAGCCATCACCAAGATTATATCCTTGGGTCACCAGCAGCCGGAGCCATCACCAAGATTATATCCTTGGGTCACCAGCAGCTGGTCGAGCCATCACCAAGATTATATCCTTGGGTCACCAGCAGCCAGAGCCATCACCAAGATTATATCCTTGGGTCACCAGCAGCCAGAGCCGTCACCAAGATTATATCCTTGGGTCACCAGCAGCCAGAGCCATCACCAAGATTATATCCTTGGGTCACCAGCAGCCAGAACCGTCACCAAGATTATATCCTTGGGTCACCAGCAGCCAGAGCCATCACCAAGATTATATCCTTGGGTCACCAGCAGCTGGTCGAGCCATCACCAAGATTATATCCTTGGGTCACCAGCAGCCGGAGCCATCACCAAGATTATATCCTTGGGTCACCAGCAGCCAGAGCCGTCACCAAGATTATATCCTTGGGTCACCAGCAGCCAGAGCCATCACCAAGATTATATCCTTGGGTCACCAGCAGCCAGAACCGTCACCAAGATTATATCCTTGGGTCACCAGCAGCCAGAGCCATCACCAAGATTATATCCTTGGGTCACCAGCAGCTGGTCGAGCCATCACCAAGATTATATCCTTGGGTCACCAGCAGCCGGAGCCATCACCAAGATTATATCCTTGGGTCACCAGCAGCCAGAGCCGTCACCAAGATTATATCCTTGGGTCACCAGCAGCCAGAGCCATCACCAAGATTATATCCTTGGGTCACCAGCAGCCAGAACCGTCACCAAGATTATATCCTTGGGTCACCAGCAGCCAGAGCCATCACCAAGATTATATCCTTGGGTCACCAGCAGCTTCTCTCTCTATAATACTCCCACATTTATTCCTTGCTAAACTCTTGGTAAACTTTTGGTAAACTCATCCATGTTAAGAAAATAATTATATAATTGTTCTCATTTTCTCAAACAAGTGAAGCTGAACAAACTTCAAAACAGCCGCCCCCGGGTGGGCTCGAACCACCAACCTTTCGGTTAACAGCCGAACGCGCTAACCAATTGTGCCACGGAGGCTTGGGTTAAACCGGCGTTTGTGTGTTTGTTAACTCTGCTTGTACTCACCTAGATGTGCGTGCGGGGGTTGAGCTCTGGCTCATTGGTCTTGGTTCTCAACTGTCAATCAACTGGTGTACAGATTCCTGAGCCTATTGGGCTCTATCATATCTACACTTGAAACTGTGTATAGAGTCAGCCTCCACCACATCACTGCCTAATGTATTCCACCTGTTAACTACTCTGACACTGAAAAAGTTTGTTCTAGTTTGTGTGTGTTTACGCGTTCCACATTTAGTTTGTCGTGTCCTCCTTGTTAGTCACAGTTTGTCTGGCAGAAAAGTCTCCTCTAATTTCTCTATTATATCTACCCAACCAGTTGTGTTGGACGGTAGAGCGACGGTCTCGCTTCATTCAGGTCTTCGTTCAATCCCCCGACCGTCCAAGTGTTTGGGCACCATTCCTTCCCCCATCCCATCCAAAATCCTTAATTCTGACCTCTTCCAGGCTATATTGTCGTAATGGCTTGGCGCATTACCCTGATAATTCCCTCCCTCTCTCAATCATGTCTGCTTATGAAAATATAAACAATGTTTGCCCCTACAACCTGCTCAATGATTTCATTCCATATCCTTCCATATACAAGTTCTCTATTCACCTTCAGTGTGTAAGTGATTAATAACACATTAGTTTCAATAGAAGAGTCATGAGCTGCCAATGAGCGTCTTCTGGGATCCTCAGCATCTCCAGGTTGAGACCATTCATCCAGCGTGTTTCTTCCTTGGTTCCACGGGTTGTTATAGCCGGGGGGGGGGGGGAGGGTTGTAGAGATAAGCTCCCACAGCCTGTAAAGTGCCCGTGATGGCGTGCGTCTCAAATAGTTCTGATAACCAAGTCCAGCTCCTGGTCTGCACGTGTGGCTTAGCGTCTAGGCCTGGCGGAACTGCTTCCAGAAACAGGAGAATGGGCGAAGGCGGGTCTCTGGCGCCTTAAAACCAGTTGCTTTGACAACTCTTGCGACGACACTGGTGCCAAGCTTATCGGCGCCTGCCCTTCCTTTGGATCACATCGGTGGCGTGGAGAGGATGGATCTGCTACATGGGCAACAGCCGGTTCTCCGTAATTACTGCCCAGGCCTGTGCCCTGGAGGGGACACTCCAGCATTACCTTGGCAATGGCTCAACACAGGAAGCGACAGTTACCAGTGATAAGCCTACCACTCAATTAGCATAGATCTGTGAGGGGCCAGGGGTTGCTTCCGTCGGTGGGAGAAATCATCCGATTTCATGGGACAGCTACTGCCCGCCTCAAGCTGGGCAGCCCCCAGCCAATAAGGTGCTGTCCCACCACGATCTGCCTGCTCCAATGGGTGCGTGGGGCTTAGGCCACAATCCAATAAGCGGATCGTCAACCATGCAAAATAAAACAAACATAGAGTCACTCAGCAGGAGACACGTCAGCCTGCGACCGGCAGCATACGAGAGAATGACTTTACATTCTTCTGGCAGGGCAAACCTCCAGAAGAGGAGGGGAGCATGGCGTTGCCTTTGCCATTGGAACAGGTTGTTAGGGTCCATAGTATCGCCCACGGAAGGGTCTGCAAGGATCATCAAACTTCAGCTTCATACAGCAGCAGCAGGAATGGTCATCCTCATCAACGCCTATGTACCAATACTGACCTCCTCTACCGAAGAGAAGGACGAGTTCTTTGATGACCTCGGCCTAACTCTCAGAGACATGCCTCAACAAGAGCCAGTCTTCCTCCTGGGAGACATTAATGCAAGAGTTGGTTCTGATCACAGCTCTTGGCCTTCCTGCCTGGGCCAGTTTGGATTTGGGAAGATGAATAAGAGTGGGCAGCGCCCCCCTGGAGTTCTGCTGTCATCATGATCTCTGCATCAACAATTCCTTCTTCGACACCAAGCCCAAGTATAAGGTTTCCTGGAGACACCCGAGGTCTAAGCATTGGCACCAACTCAACCTGGTGCTTATGGGGCGTAGCAATCTAAGAAACGTCAAACTGACCCACACCTTCCAGAGCGCAGATTGTGACACCGACAACTCTCTCGTCGTTTGCAGAGTAAAGTTCCAGCCCCGGAAAATCCACAGAGCAAACAAGAAGGGAAGACCAAGCATTAACGTAAACAAGACCCGTGACCTTCACAAGGAATTCACTGCTGTGCTGGTAAATGACCTTCCTGTACCACCCTGCGATAGCGCAAGTGAGAGGTGGTCACATCTCTGGGGCGTTATTTTCAACACTGAATTATCCACCTTCGGTAAGAGGAAGAACCAGTCAGCAGATTGGTTCGAGTCCAGTGAAGAGGACCTTTTACCCCCTCGTTGAGGAGAGCGACAAGCTCTCTCATCCTACAAGAACCTGCCCTCAGGAAGGAACCTAAAGGTCCTCCGTATTGCACGCAATAGAGTTCAACAAACTGCGAGGCGCTGTGCTAACGATTACTGGCTTTGACTTAGTTCCAGCATCCAGACCGCGGCTATTGTCGGCAACATAAGAGGCATATATCAAATAGGCAACAGGCCCTACACAAAACAGGACGGCTCCTCTGAATGATCTCTCCAGTGACGGCCATCACTGGAGAGATCATTAAAGACCGTGATCAACAGATGAATCGGTGGGTGGAACATTACTCCAAACTCTACTCCAGATACAACATGGTCAGCGTAGAGGCTTTGGATGCAATCGAGTGCTTGCCCATCATGGAAGAACTTGATCTTGAACCGACTGTGGAAGATGTTGAGAAAGCAGTGGATTCACTTTCCTCAGGGAAGGCCCCAGGAGATGAAGGGATTCCGCCTGAAGTTCTCAAGTGCGCTCGTGGAACACTTAAAACTGAGCTTCATGAACTTCTGAGCCAGTGCTGGAGGGAGTGCTCGGTGCCACAAGACATGAGAAATGCAAACATCATCACTCTCTACAAAAATAAAGGTGACAATAGCGATGTCAACATCTATCGCGGCATCTCCCTCCTCAGCGAAGATGCCACTGAGGAGGGAGATGGTAAACTCTTCACCAGGGACGTCTTGGTCAGGCTTCAGATTCTTGCTGAAAGAGTGTACCCTGAGTCACAGTGCGGTTTCCGAGCAGAGAGGTCGACCACTGACATGGTGTTCTCCCTGAGACAGCTTCAAGAAAAGTGCAGGGAGCAGAGAGAAGCCTTGTACATCACCTTCATTGACCTTACAAAGGCCTTCGACCTCATGAGCACGGACGACTCTTCAAGATCTTTCCCAAAATTAGATGTCCACCCACCCTACTCAGCATGATAAAATCGTTCCATAAGGATATGAACGAACAGTCGTGCAGGACGACTCAACTTCTGAACCATTCAACATCAACAGTTGTGTTAAATAGGGGGTGCATTATTGCTCCAACCCTGTATGGCATCTTCTTCACGATCCTTGTCAAACAATCCTTTGGCACAACTACAGAGGGCATCTATCTCCGTACTAGATCTGATGGAAAGCTGTATAATCTATCCAGAATCCGAGTAAAGACGAAAGTACAGAGGCGAATCCTCAGGGAGTTCCTCTTCGCCGACGACGCAGCGATCACCACACACACAGCAGGAAGCCTGCAGCAGCTATTCAACTGCTTTGCCGCAGCCTGTTAAGCATTCGGCTTGACAATCAGCCTGAAGAAGACACAGGTAATTGGGACTAGACGTCAATAGATCCTTCGTATAAACATAGCAGACTATGTGTTGGAGGCAGTTCACGAGTTTGTGTACCTGGGCTCCACAATCTCAGACACCCTTTCCCTGGACACTGAGCTCAACAGGCGTATCATGAAGGCCGCAACAACACTGGCCAGGCTCACAAAGCGCGTTTGGAGAAAATGCCAAACTGACAGTGCATACCAAGGCAGAAGTCTACATGGCATGTGTGGTGATTACACTTCTTTACGGCTCGAAATCCTGGACCCTGCGCTCTCGCCAGGATAGACGGTTTAATACCTTTCACACGTGGAACCTGAGACGCATCCTTCACATCACGTGGATGATGTCAAGGATGCGTCGTCACCAACAACACAGTACTCGAGAGAACAGGAGTCCCTGCAATATTCACTCTCCTGAAGCAGAGATGCATGCGATGGCGGGGACATGTCACATGCATGGAAGATGGCCGCATACCGAAGGACCTCTTGTATGGAGAACTGGCATTAGGAAGGAGACCCACAGGAAAACCTCAGCTGCATTTCAAAGATCTCAAGCAGATATCCATCGACATCAACACTTGGGAGGCAGCAGCTGCGGACAGATCTGCCTGGAGATGCAAAGTGCAGAACGGACTCGAGCAATTCGAGAATGAATTGAAGAGGCAGGCAAAGGATAATAGTCTTCAGAAGAGGTCTCGACCACTGTCAGACGCACCCGCTTTGGCGTTAATCTGCGCTCGCTGCAGTCGGGAATGTCATTCTTGGGTTGGCCTTCACAGCCACAGCAGGCGATGAATCCAACTAGACTACAACAACAAGACACCAAGGGAGCAACTCCATAACCCCACGGTTTGACGGATGCCTACTATATAGTTCCAATAGGGCTTATGTTACCCAGTCATAGTAGGAGAGACATATACGTGTAAGTGGGTGTGAAAGGTAATGTACCAGTAGCCAGAACGCGCTGCTTGACCTGATCTGTGGTACTCGACATTCTCGCTATGTCAGCCCAAAAGTTTCCGTGGTTTTGAGCACGTCCAACCACCAAGGCCTGCCGGACTAGGACTGCATCAAGAGAAATAATTGTCTTACTGATAATCGTACATGTTCTTTGTGATATTCTTTCTTGAAGAGAGGGCAAACCTGTTTCCATTCGTAGAGTTTCAAGTGGGTCCATATCGGGGTTCCCAGGGTAGATCTCATAGCATTCTTTTGGATTATTTCAAGATTTTTCCACTGTTGTGGAAACGTCTTGTGAATGCAGGTGCGGCATAGTCGATCACTGATCTGACTGCCTGTACATAGTATGTGCGAAGGACTTGCAGATTGGCTCCACCACAGAAGGTGGTTAGCAACCTGAGGATTGCCGTCCAGGCCGCAGTGCTCTGTCTCTTAAGTAAGTGATCTCAGCATTAAAATTTGTGTGTCCAGGATTATTTCTAGATACTAATAAGTGTCCACCCATTCAATTCGTTGACCCTGTACTGTGAGTTCGATGTTGGGCTTCGCTATTTTTATGGATACGGCTTTTATCTTTGTGGTGTTGAGTTTGATACTAATCTGCTTTGCCTCTTCACTGATGGAGTCTAAGCATTTGGGTGCAAGGCTCGCCGCATCCCTTCCTTTTATGATGATGACAAAATCGTCCCCTTTAGTTTATCAGCCTGCAGTGTTGAGGGAGTTTCAGCCTCATAATTCTTTCCATTAAACAGTTGAAGAGAAGGAGACACAGAATGCCTCCTTGCGATGTACCATTTTCAGGTCTTTTGTATTCAGAGACTGTGCCAAGAAGTTTTACTCTTGCTTCTCTGTTTATGAGACTGTTTTTTGCTCTAGGAGACCAGGTTGCCTCTGACCTTTTTGTCGATGAGGCAGCAGAGAACAGCTGGGGCGCTAGCCAGTTCAAAGGCTTTCTCGAGGTCCAGGAATATCAGCATTCCTTGTCTGTCATTCAAGTGGGCTAACAGAGCTGTAATACATTTTACTGTGTCAAACCCTCTTCTATAGACATACATATCATGGTGAAGTCTAGGCCTTTTCCACTCAATTCTGTTTATAGCAATTCTGTCAGCCATCTTGGCTGCACAGCTTTGAAGAGAGATGGCCTGGTATTTGCTAAAACTTTGGGTTTTGTGATCAGCACTATGTCTGCTCTATTCCAAGCTGTAGGTCTAGTTTGAGAAGTCAAGGCTAAATTAACTAACCTAAAGTATGCAATGTTTCCCTCTGGGCCGATATTTCTAATCATTTTATAGGTTATTTTCTCGTCTCCAGTGGAAGTATCTTTGGAGTTTTTCTTAGACCGATTCAGCTCATCTTGTATGAAAGGGGTATTAGTGTCATAGACTTCTGCACCTGCTGTAAGTATTCTGGGCCACCTCTCTTCCTCTAATCCGGTTTTCACTTCTAATACATTTGGTTGAAGCTGATTACTGGCTGGTCTTTCTGCAATCCAGGTTGTCAGTACTTCTGCTTCCAGTTGAGGATCCTAAGGGTGTGGGGCCTTGGGGTTTTTATTTCCCTTGGCCCGGTGGATTTACTGCCATATCTCTCCATGAGAGGTGTGTTCATTCAGATGTGAACACCAGTACAGCCACTTGTGTTCTTTTATTAGCCTGGTCTTTTGATGCACATGTTCCTTGACCTCACAAAGTAAGGTCCTGTTGAGGTCACTTGGTCGCTTTTTGGATAGTTTCCTTGTTCTCTTGAGTCTGATTGAGTTCTTTGACACGTTCAAAATTGTTCTATTGATCGTTGTGGTGTCTTGTGGACTGTTTTTTTATTGGAATTGAGTGGTTAGCTGCACTTTGAATCGTTCTGAAAAATCTTGTTCTGCCTGATTAATGTCTTCGGGAACGTCAGAGTTTCTTTGCCACACTAGAGTGAGGTTTTGAAATCGATCCCATTTTGCTAAAGCAAAGTTCCGGCTTCAGATGGAGGTGGGGTGGGTAGATCTAACTTAAGATCAATTTGGTCCCCATAGTGGTCGCTTGTGGGTGTGGGCTCAACTGACCATGTTGCTGCATCTCTTAGATAAGCGGAAACGAAAGTAAAGTCTAATCTACCGACTTGGATGTGGGTGGATTCATTCTTGTTTAGGATTTGGATTTTTGGTATATGGACTAGTAGATGTGCTATGTGAGGGCCGGCCTCATTAATTGTGTTTGAGCCCAGTACCAATCGATGATGGGCATTATAATTACCACAAATGATTGTGTTTAATGTAGTCCCGTGTCCAAATAACGCCGAGAGATCCATTTCAGCATGTGGAGACCATCAAATATTAAACATTACAAGTTTTTGTGCCTTAGCTCAATGGATACTCCCATTACCTCTGTCCATGCTCCACAGTCGGGTGGGCTGGTTATGGGTTTGGAGATCAGGTTACATTTCACATAGATTGCACATCCCCAGGATTGTCCATTGACCCATGGAAGGAAGAAGCCTCGATACCCTGAGATTTTAGGTTCTTATCCTGCTCGAAGCAAGCTCTCCTGTAGTATCAGGATGTCTATGTCTTTGGTAATGCCATGCATTGCAGGTGTTGTAATTTTGTTCACAGCCCTTGCGCATTCCATTGCAGAATCTTTAGTCCTCTAGGTTGTTCGAACTTGCTGATATTACCATGGTATAAATGGAGTCTGATGAACACGCCATCGAAGTTGAAACTGGAGTTGAGGATCTTGGTGTACCTGAAAATGACTCATCAATTTTGCTTTAAGACGTACTGGACTCTACCTGTTTTTCAGGAGTGTCTCCTGACCTGCGTTCTTGAAGGTGAGGCTGTTGTTTATTAAAATTTCTTGAGCTTGTGCTCAATTGTCTTTCGAGTCTCTGTGGTTGGCTTGATACCGTGTATCGACAGCAAACTATTGACCAATTCCGTGACCAAGGTTTTAGGCATTGGCCGGAGGGTGTCAGTTGTGCTAGAGCACTATTTACTGTTGTACTGGTTTGGGGCCTGTTTACTCTGGCCATTATCAGTAGAAACTTTGACGCTCTAGCCATCATTGCCCCAAGTGTACTTACTGGATGCAATGGGCGGGCGACTACGTTGAACTATTTTCTTGTGACCCCCAGCTATCCAGTTGTCCTGGACGAAGGCCTTCACTGTTACAAGTCTGTTGTGGTGGTGAATATATTGGCAGGAAAGAGGGGTGTAAAACACTGTCTTTGCTTACTAACTTAAGAGCAAACTTCAGAAGGCCCAAAGACCCTTACATGTGAGTTCCTGGAATCAACAACACTTATGAGATAATAATGTGGCATTAATGAAATATTAATGAGATAATAATGAGATATTAACAAGATATTAATGAGATAATTATGAGATTTTAAGAAGATGTTATTGAGATAACTGTGAATTAATGATCATACTCAAATCGTTTTTTATGGATCAATACAAAATGAATACAAATTATACAAATTATTACTAATGCTCGTATTACATAGTTTTGTGATCTGCATTAAAGCAGAATCAGAAATGATTCTGTTGAAAATAATTTTACAATTCATTATTAAAGAAGACCTTTCCCAATGTAATTTGGAAAGAAATTTCTGACAAATGAGCAAACAGAGCATTTGTTAATTTGTTATTTATTATAGAATATGTATGCTGCAAAATTGTAAATGTCAAATCTTTGGATATTTGAACTACATAAACCTATTACAGCCTTTACAAGATATTTTATTAATGACACAGCAGTCACTACGAGGTGTGTTTCTAACTAATAATTGACCAACAGTATTTTCATAATTAAACAATACGTGTACATCAAAAAGTTCCAAGCCCTTAGCGATATTTTTAAATCCATAATAATATAATAAACGTAACACATGTTGTTGGGGAATTTTTTCACTGCATATATTATTATAATACAAGCAGTACCCGGCCACAGCAACCTTCCCTTTTCCCCCAGTCCTCCCCACAGTTCTGCCCTCACCCATCTCCTCGGCCTCCCAACCATTCTCCACTCCACCATCCCCTCTTCCTTCCCACTGTGCCCCACTCCCCTGTCCCTTTGTCCTCCCCACCATTCTCCATTCCCCCATCCCCATCATCCCAGACTCCCCTGTCCCCTCGTCCTTCCCTACCATTACCCCCGTCCCTTGTTCCCCTCGTCTGCCCCACCATCTCTCACTTCCGTCCCCTCGTCATCCCCACCATTCCCCACTCCCTCGTCCGATGCCCTCCAAATGGTCTAATTTTCTCATCGGAAAATTGGGAACATCAAGTGATCTGATGTTCCCATCACTGAAATATAAGAAAAACAGTTAAAAAAATGAAATGAAAAACAAATAAACTTTACTCATGAAATGAACGGCATGGTAAACAACTCAGCTCAATTCCAACGCAATTCACACAAAATAATTAAATCAAAATGAAAAAAAATCAAAATCTATGAAAATTCAATTTATCGATGCAATCAGAAACATTGAAATGGAATTGTAACATATTTAGTATAGCATGTGTCGTGTTCTTACGTGCAACAGTTTGCACTGTTTTTCAATAAAAGCATAGTTTTACCTGTCACAGGTGAGGCATCTATACTTACGATATGAACAGAATTGTGTCAAAATTTCAAAGCAATCGTTGAAGAACTTTCGGTGATTAACAGTTATGCACAAACCAGCATTTCAATTTTTATTTAAATAGATGTACGAGATAGTTTGCTACGACAAACTTCCAAATAAACTCAGTGTCAGAGTTCCCAGTGCATAGGTTCGAATCCTCTTTACAGCTCCTGTGGAATTTCTCATTGACATATCACGTTTGTATGATTTCTCTGTTAAGGAGATATTAATAGGAAATTAAATTTATGAACACATAATAGAACACGAAACAATTGGTATAAATGAGATGATTTAAAGTTTAGGAAAGACCTGGGTAAATACTGGTTCAACAACGGGATTGTTGACTGGTGGAACCAATTACCACGTAACATAATAAATATAGGATCCCTTGATTGTTTCAATCATAGGTTAGACATATATATGAATAAGTTCGGAAGGATATAGATAGGAGCTGTCTCGAGTGGCCCAATAGGCCTTCTACAGTTTCCTTATTCTTAAGTTCTAATGCAAAGTCCTATGTGCTAACAGGCAGAATAACTTTCGTTATTTCCAAATATTTCTTTCCAGATTGTTTCTTTTCTAACACTAATAATCATGAATTACTGTCTTACGTATATTATGTTAGGTTAGGATAGGTTAAGTTAGGATATGTTTGATAAAATATCTATGTTATTTTTCACTCAAATAACAAAAAATTGCAATAACATAATTTAATGAAAACTACATTATTTCAAAGGATTTTTTGTTGAAAAATTTAATAATTAAACAAAGTTCAGCTTGTTTGGCAACTCTGCCTATAAGGTACGACTGTAACACCCATGACCACCCCCCCAACCCCCAGAGCTCACACCCTGGGAAGCCTTCTCCAAGAGGTCTGCCCAGATGGCCTCTGGATCGTCTTGCAGAGATAATTAAAATATTCCTGGCTAGTCTTAGTTAGCTAGTTTCATGTAGGTGATATTTAATCATGATAATCTTGACTAACATTTTAGGGGGGATTATAACTCCCAGAGATCTGTGTAAACACCAGGGACCTACACCTTTCGGCCAGGTCAGAGGTCAGCCACACTCCTGTAATTAATAATGCCTCTCCTTGAAGAGGTGTATGGTGGTTGTCAAACATCTTAATGGTAAATTCTTGAGTGTGCAGACCTCTTTCAAGGCTCAATGTAGGTTAGCAACAGCAAATCTCCCCCCCCCCGCTCTATCTCCAGCTAATAGGAGGTATGGCAGTTTTGGGGGCGTGTATATATGGCCCTGTAGTGGAATTAGAGGGAGACACTCAGTTTACCCAGTGAGCCAACTCCACGCTGACTTATCTCAAGTAGCACAGAGCATCACCTTCACTCACCAGACCACTCCACAAGTGATCATTTGAATTTCATCATGGAATTCCAATTGAATTATAATCGATCCAGCAATGCTGCTCAGTGTAGGAAAAGACCATCGATACTGGATATAAGTTCTAAAAGTGACGGCGAGTGGCATCACATGAATAAGGCGAACAGGACAAGCCACTCCATGACGACCCATCGCCCATTAATCCTTCCAGCTTCTCCAGCTCTCCCAGCGCCTCAGACTAGATCTACGCTTCCAATCTTCAAAGTGCAGCACACGGAAGGTAAGTCTTCCTACGCTACTGTAGTGGACCTGGAAAAAGAGTAACACCAGCTCCAGGTCAGAGCAAAACGTAATCTCAGAGGAGAATACATTCTGAGGCCTAAAGACGAGTCGGCCGCTACGATTCTAAAAAATTACGCAAAATGTGAGGAACTGAAACCAAAGGATAAAATAAGTAAAATCATTGTCCTCCACTATCCCTTGCATATGGCCCTTGGCCATCTTGAAAAGCTGAACTATGTGGAGTCAGCAGAGAGATGCCAAGTACGAACCACAAAACAGGAAACCCGACAAGTCCTTCTCACAGTAAGAGGACGGATCCCGGAGAAACTTGACCTTGGAATCTGGGGCGTGTTCCAACACAGGCCTTACACCCCAGAGCCCCTAAGATGCTTCAGATGTCAGAGATTTGGGCATCACAAAGATGGCTGCCAACGCCCAGTGAGGTGCGGAGTCTGCAGCCAGCCCCATGACACAAAAACATGTATTGATAAGCTCAAGGCAAACCACCCTGTTCAGGCAAAATGCCCAAATTGTTCCAAGGCACATCATGCTTGGAACTTGAAATGCCCTGAAAGGCTCAAAAGGCTTCAAACGAACCCCACCACGCCTACAGCGGAGCCGAAACCCCCACCAAAACGAATACCAGCTCCCATGCCCACTAAAACCGCGTGGGGTCTACCCATTCAGGAAGAGGGGGCACACGGCCCTTCACCATCGGCCATGGTGAAGGGTGAGAAGACAGTACAGGACAAAAAGAAAGATGGAGGACACAAGAATCATGTTCAAAGCAGTCGGCCTCCCATTTCCTCAAGCAAGCACACTGGGGCCAATAGGAGTAGCAATTCCAGTGTCAAAGTTACCACCGAGAAGGGTCTAAAAGCTACTAGGCCCCAAACCTGCACAACATTAAATAGTGCTCCCACTGAACTGGACGCTCTCTGGCCAATGCTCAAAACTTTGGTCACTGAGTTGATCGAAAGCCTGCTGTCATCACATGGAATCAAGCAAACCACAGAGACTCGGAAGACAATTGAGCACAGGCTCAAAAATTTCGAAGATGTAATATCCACACCGTCAAGACAGCAGGGCAGGAGACACCCCCATAAAAAACAGATAGAGTCCAGCTCGTCGGAAAGCGACATTGATGAGTCAATTTCAGGTCCACTAAGAACCTATACACCAATTGCAACTTCCATGGCGTGTTCATCAGACTCCATGGATACCACGGAATTATCAGCAAATTCCAAGAACCTACAGGTCTAAAGATCCTGCAATGGAATGTGCAAGGACTGCGCACTAAATTGCAACACTTGCAATGCATAGCAGCAACCAAGGGCATAGACATCCTGATACTACAAGAGATCTTGCTTCGAGCCGGATTAGAACCTAAATCGAGGCTATCGAGGCTTCTTCCTTCCATGGATCAATGGGCAATCCAGGGGATGTGCAATCTATGTAAAATGTGACCTGATCTCCAAGTCCATAACCAGCCCACCCAATTGTGGAGCAGGGACAGAGGTAATGGGAGTTACCATTGAGCTAAGACACGACAAACTTGAAGTGTTCAATGTGTACAGGTCTCCACAAGCCGAAATGGATCTCTCTGTGTTATTTGAACACGCGACAACAACAAACACAATCATTTGTGGAGATTTTAATGCCCATCATCGATTGGCACTGGGCTCGAACAGAACAAATGAAGCCGGCATACACATTACACATCTACTGGACCAGCTTCCAGAAATACAAATCCTAAACAAGAATGAACCTACCCACATCCAAGGAGGCAGATTAGACCTAACCTTCGTTTCAGCCTCCCTAAGAGATGTAGCAACATGGTCAGTTGAGCCCACACTCACAAGCGACCACTATGGGGTCCAAATTGATCTTCAGTTAGACCTAACCACCCCACCTCCGCCTCCATCTGAAGCCTGAAACTTTGCTTTAGCAAACTGGGACTTATTTCAAAACCTCATTTCAGAGTGGCAAAAAAACTATGATCTTCCCGAAGACATTAATCAGGCAGAACAAGAATTTGTCAAAGCGATTCAAAGTGAAGCCAACCACTCAATCCCACTGAAAAAACAGTCCACCGGACACCATAAAGATCATTGGTACTATTGCGAACGTGTCAAAGAACTCAACCATAGACTCAACAGAACAAGAAAGCTATACAAAAAGCAGCCAAGTGACCGCAACAGGATCTTACTTTGTGAGGTCAAGGAACATGTACATCGAGAGACCAGACAAATAAAAGAACAAAAGTGGCTGGAATGGTGTTCACACCTGAATGAACACACCTCTCTCGGAGAGATGTGGCAGCAAATTCACCGGGCCAAAGGGAATAAAACCCCTAAAGCTCCACACCCCAAGGATCCTCAACAGGAAGCCGAAGTACTGGCAACCAGGTTTGCAGAGAGAGCAGCCAGCAATCAACTTCCACCAGATGTATTAGCAGTACAGACCGGACTAGAGGAAGAAAGGTGGCACAGAATCCTTACAGCATGTGAAGAAGTCTCTGACACTTATGCCCCCTTCACACTGGATGAGCTCAATCGGGCTAAGAAAAACTCCAAGGATACATCCCCTGGAGCCGACAAAATAACCTATAAAATGATTAGAAACCTCGGCCCAGATGGAGACACTGCATACCTAAGGTTAATTAATTTAGCCTGGACTTCTCAAACAAGACCTTCTGCTTGGAATAGAGCAGACATAGTGCCGATCACAAAACCCAAAGATCCAGCTAACCCCAGGCCCATCGAAAAAACCTTTGAACTGGCTAGCGCCCCAGCTATTCTCTGCTGCCTCATTGACAAAGAGGTCAGAGGCAACCTGCTCTCCTGGACCAAAAACTGTCTCATAAATAGAGAAGCAAGAGTAAAACTTCATGGCACAGTCTCTGAGTACAAAAGACATGAAAATGGTACACCGCAAGGAGGTATTCTCAGCCCTCTTCTCTTCAACTGTTTAATGGAAAGAATAATGAGGTTGAAACTCCCACATCACTGCAGGCTGCTAAACTACGCGGACGACTTTGTCATCATCATAAAAGGAAGGGATGCGGCGCGCCTTGCACCCAAATGCTTAGACTGCATCAGTAAAGAGGCAAAACAGATTGGAATCAAACTCAACCCCTCAAAGTCAAAGGCCATGCCCATAAAAATAGCGAAGCCCAACATCCAACTCACAGTATAGGGTCAACCAATTGAATGGGTCGACACCTATCAGTATCTAGGAATCATCCTGGACACACACATGAATTTTAATGCTGAGGTCACTTACTTGAGAGAGCGAACTGCGGCCCGGACGGCAATCCTCAGGTCGCTAACCTCCCTTTCTGGAGGAGCCAATCTGCAAGTCCTTCGCACATACTATGTACAGGCAGTCAGATTAGTGATCGATTATGCCGCACCTGCACTCACAAATCTATCACACCAACAGTGGAAAAAGCTTGAAGTTGCCCAAAACAATGCTATGAGAGCTTCACTGGGAGCCCCTATGTGGACCAGGCTTGAAACTCTTAGACTGGAGACGGGTTTGCCCTCTCTACAAGAAAGAATATCACAAAGAACAGCTACAATTATCAGTAAGATAATTATTTCTTCTGATCCAATCCCAGTACGGCAGGCCTTAGTGGTTGGACTAGGCCAAAACAATGGAAACTCTTGGGCTGCAAGAGCAGGAAAAGTCCTAAACAGACTACATTTAAAAAACATGATTCTTGATAGAGAGGGTGATCATCCACACCCAAATTACACTCCTTCCGCGCCGTGGGAAGAGCCTACTTTCAAAATAGTAATAGAAAGTCTCCCAATGAAAAAGGGTGCCTATGATCCGACAATCCTAAGGCGCATAATAGAAGAGCAAATGTATAGCATAGCAGTAGCAGGAGCCACCCACATCTTCACAGACGGATCGGTGGACACAGAAAATGAGAGTGCTGGCGCTGCTCTTTGCACAGCCAGCGTACAGGCATATTGGAGACTGGGAGGACTAGTATCATCAACCCAAACTGAGCTGTTTGCCATACAACAGGCATTCGCATATGCGATTGCACAAAACACTCAAAATGCAATCATACACACAGACTCAAAAGCTGCACTTCAAATACTAGGACAAAAACAGTGGAAAGATAATGTGGAAATAATTACCACCATTTTGTATCTTGGAGCAGTCGCTAAAGGCAAAGGACTCAACATAACTTTAAACTGGATCCCATCCCATAGTGGAATCCCATTAAATGAAAAAGCTGATGAAATTGCTAAATTGGCAACTCGTCATCCAGTGATACATAAAACAATTCAACCCAGCCTAGAGAACATAAAAAACATCATCACCAAAAAACTCTCACATCTCAACAAAGCCTACCTACACCAGAGAATAGCTGAAGGTTCGCTATCTGCAACATGGTATCTTCAGGCAACCAAATTAGAAAGGTTAAATATCCCAAAAGGAATCCACAGGGAAATAGCAGTTAGGTTATATAGACTACGTCTAGGTTACAGATGAAACTGGGAGATTGGTGAACCCCGACAGAGAGAGTGTATCTTCTGCCAAACTGTCACAGAAAAGCCATTACTTCACTATCTTTTGGAATGTGAAGCAACCAATGACCTTAGAAGAGCTTTAAGAGTTCCTGAATCATGCAGTGGCCACCCTGAAGCCATCAACACAGCCACTCTCCTGGTCAACAAAGGTGTCCAGCAGCTGGACACCCTCATAATGACTGTGAAGCAGTATCCTCCCCCGCGATAACAGCTTGATGGTTAAATGGAAACTCAGAATAGTGAGAAAAAAAATTGTACCACTTACTGGCTGTTCATGCCCGTGCCACCTCTTGGGTGGCTTAATCTTCATCAATCAATCAATCAATTAGAGGGAGAGCGACTGCTGGAGGAACAGAGGCAGTGTGGGCCACGGGCCATCAAGCGAGGCTCAGGACACAGACTCACCCAGGTGGTGGATCAGGACATGTGTGTGATGTTTCATATTGTCCATGTAAGATTTCTGAACATTTGCCGGTGTTAGAATAGGGACTTAAAGTTGGTGAACTATCATATTTTATTCTTAATAAATTCTTGTTAATCTCTCAATCAGTGTCAATTAAATGGAACCTTTCAAACTCCTCTGTGGAGAATTTTGTTAACAACCGGCCCGAAATTAATAGCAGTTAAAAAAAAGGACTCTCCAAGTCAAGCAATGTTTCTTGTCTCAATGTTTGATATAGCTAATGGACAGGCAGGATGGTGGCAGCGTAGTAAATTAAATTGTTCCCTGTGTAGCATTTCCTTGGAAGGGTACCTTTGGTTCCTGCAGTAATTATCAGTGGCACACCATACGTCAGTTCATATTACGTTACAATGATATTGTTAAGTAAAATTTGAGTTTTGTGTTACAGGAGGAAAGAGGAGAAGCAAAATGGCACCACAGATCAGTCTGCTACCTTGAAGAACTTCATCTGCTTGAGCAAGCCCGTGATCTCCTGCCTGTAGAGAGGTTACTTTCCTGGGAGGATGACCCATGCAGGATTATCATCAATCAGATGACAACGAATAAGTCTAACCACAAGAAATGAGGCACAGTTATCTTGAGGAAATTTATATAAAAGCCGGATATGAATCAGATCAAATGTACACTGATGGGTTATCTAATCCTGCCTATGGCAGAGCTGGAGCAGCAATCACTATAATTAGGAATAATGACTTTCAAACGGAAATGGCGAAATCACGCATTGAGAACGAGGCCTCTTCATCGCAAGCAGAGCTGACTGCCATTGTTATGGCATTAAGATTCCTTGTATCTCTACTGTAGCGTCTACTAAGCTCGTTATGGCAGGAATCTCACAATATTGTTCTCGTGTAACTCTCACTTATCAACTTTAAAGTTATTTAACAGGCAAAAATTTAAAGTGTTTACTCCTGATTTTTTTTGTATATAATATTTTTCGGTTAATAATTAGTTTACACCACACACAATTTACGTGCTAAATTTTGTTATTTCTGGCAATATCCCAAAATTAAGTAGTAAGACTGAATGATACCCACGACTCAAATATAGTAAATACACTTAGTAAGACGGTAAGATAGTAAAGACCCAAAGAAAATAAGATAGTATGACACTAAGTAAACACTTTATTACAGTAAGATAGTAAGACATTTAGAAATTAATTAAGTAAAATATTAAGAGAGTAATGAGAGTTAGATAGTAAAGACTGTATGATGATAGGATAGTAAATACACTAATATAGTTAGACATTAGGAAATTAAGCTAGTAAGACACTAAGACAGTAAAGAGAGTAAGATAGTAAACACAGTAAAGACAATAAGATAGTAAAGACAACAAGATAGTAAAGACAGTAAGATAGTAAAGGCAGAAAGAAAGTATAGAATGTAAGATAATAAAAACTTGAACACAGTAAGATAATAAAAACAGTAAGATAGAAAAGAGAGTAGGATAGTAGCGACAATAAGACAGTTAGAAAGTCAAGACATAATGATAGTAAGAAAGTCATGATAGAAAGATAATATAGCTAGTATGACAGTAACATAATAAAGCTAGAAAGATAGAAAAGACTAAAATAGTAAAACATCTCACAACTTGGTGAGTAGAGGAAGGTGTGATGCACCAGCTCAGTGTTCTTGGTCCAGTCACCAGCAGCCAGAGCCATCACCAAGATTATATCCTTGGGTCACCAGCAGCCAGAGCCATCACCAAGATTATATCCTTGGGTCACCAGCAGCCAGAGCCGTCACCAAGATTATATCCTTGGGTCACCAGCAGCCGGAGCCATCACCAAGATTATATCCTTGGGTCACCAGCAGCCGGAGCCATCACCAAGATTATATCCTTGGGTCACCAGCAGCCAGAGCCATCACCAAGATTATATCCTTGGATCACCATCAGCTGGAGCCTTCACCAAGATTATATCCTTGGGTCACCAGCAGTCAGAGCCATCACCAAGATTATATCCTTGGGTCACCAGCAGCCAGAGCCATCACCAAGATTATATCCTTGGGTCACCAGCAGCCAGAGCCATCACCAAGATTATATCCTTGGGTCACCATCAGCTGGAGCCTTCACCAAGATTATATCCTTGGGTCACCAGCAGTCAGAGCCATCACCAAGATTATATCCTTGGGTCACCAGCAGCCAGAGCCATCACCAAGATTATATCCTTGGGTCACCAGCAGCCAGAGCCGTCACCAAGATTATATCCTTGGGTCACCAGCAGCCAGAGCCGTCACCAAGATTATATCCTTGGGTCACCAGCAGCCAGAGCCATCACCAAGATTATATCCTCGGGTCACCATGGCAGCTGGAGCCTTCACCAAGATTATATCCTTCGGTCACCAGCAGTCAGAGCTATCACCAAGATTATATCCTTGGGTCACCAGCAGCCGGAGCCATCACCAAGATTATATCCTTGGGTCACCAGCAGCCAGAGCCATCACCAAGATTATATCCTTGGGTCACCAACAGCCAGGGCCATCACCAAGATAATATCCTTGGGTCACCAGCAGCTGGAGCCTTCACCAGGATTATATCCTTGGGTCACCAGCAGCTGGAGCCATCACCAAGATTATATCCTTGGGTCACCAGCAGCCAGAGCCATCACCAAGATTATATCCTTGGGTCACCAACAGCCAGAGCCATCACCAAGATTATATCCTTGGGTCACCAGCAGCCAGAGCCATCACCAAGATTATACCCTTGGGTCACCAACAGCCAGAGCCGTCACCAAGATTATATCCTTGGGTCACCAACAGCCAGAGCCATCACCAAGATTATATCCTTGGGTCACCAGCAGCCAGAGCCATCACCAAGATTATATCCTTGGGTCACCAGCAGCCGGAGCCATCACCAAGATTATATCCTTGGGTCACCAGCAGCCAGAGCCATCACCAAGATTATATCCTTGGGTCACCAACAGCCAGAGCCATCACCAAGATTATACCCTTGGGTCACCAACAGCCAGAGCCATCACCAAGATTATATCCTTGGGTCACCAGCAGCTGGAGCCTTCACCAAGATTATATCCTTGGGTCACCAGCAGCCAGAGCCATCACCAAGATTATATCCTTGGGTCACCAACAGCCGGAGCCATCACCAAGATTATATCCTTGGGTCACCAGCAGCCAGAGCCATCACCAAGATTATATCCTTGGGTCACCAACAGCCGGAGCCGTCACCAAGATTATATCCTTGGGTCACCAGCAGCTTCTCTCTCTATAATACTCCCACATTTATTCCTTGCTAAACTCTTGGTAAACTTTTGGTAAACTCATCCATGTTAAGAAAATAAGTATATAATTGTTCTCATTTTCTCAAACAAGTGAAGTTCAACAAACTTCAAAACAGGCGCCCCCGGGTGGGCTCGAACCACCAACCTTTCGGTTAACAGCCGAACGCGCTAACCAATTGTGCCACGGAGGCTTGGGTTAAACCGGCGTTTGTGTGTTTGTTAACTCTGCTTGTACTCACCTAGTTGTGCGTGCAGGGGTTGAGCTTTGGCTCTTTGGTCCCGCCTCTCAACTGTCAATCAACTGGTGTACAGATTCCTGAGCCAACTGGGCTCTATCATACCTACATTTATATCTGTCGTCCCATGATATACCTGTGGAACATGAAGGTGAAAATTGTGTCGAAATAGCTCAGGATCTCTTAAAAAACAAATTGCAGCTCATTCCAAACAAATCTGACGTTATTGCTGCCTACAGAGTAGGCAAAAAGAATCCATCAGGTCAAAACTAGCGGAAAATTCGCCTAAAGCTGTCTTCCCAGTTCACGAAATCCCATCTAGTCCGGACAGCTGCATCCCAACGGAAGGGATTATACATCAACGAGTGCTTGACCAGGAACAGACAGCAACTCCTCCACCGCCTGCGTCAAATCCGTCAACAAAACCCAGATGCGATTCATCAGTGCTTCGTTAGAGATGGACTGATAAAGGTGAGAAAAACCGCAGAGGGCAAAATGTTTACAATTACTAAAGAAGAGAACCTCAACACTTTCCTCTCCCAATGTGGTTTGTCTCACCTTATTATCACTCCCAGTGAATTAACTTAATTAACCCCCTGTCAACTAGTGGGGCTAGGTATCCTCAGTCTCCTTGTTTCATTTTCTGACTTAATTTTTAACTTACTCTTAGCCTATGGAATCACAGCAACTCCATAACCCCGGACAACATGGTTCCAGAACAGGGCGCTCTTGCCTGTCGCAGTTGCTGGACCACCATGATATGGCATTAGATGCTATGGAAGACAAACATAACGCGGATGTAATTTACACAGATTTCGCAAAAGCTTTTTATAAATGTGACCATGGTGTTATTGCACATAAAATGCGTTCAAAAGGAACGCATTTTCCTTTTCTAATTTTCCAGTGTAATAGTCAACAAAATAAAATCCAGCCCATCAACCGTGAAGAGCTCAGTCCCCCAGGGTACTGTGCTTGCTCCAGTACTTTTTCTCATCCTCATATCGGACATAGACAAGAACACAACCTATAGCACTGTATCATCCTTTGCAGATGACACTAGGATCTTCATGAGAGTAGGCAACATAGAGGACACGGCGAACCTCCAGTCAGATGTAGATCAGGTCTTTCTATGGGCTACAGAAAATAATATGGTGTTTAACGAAGATAAGTTCCAGCTCATGCGCTATGGAAAAAATGAAAATATAAAAACGGAAACCACGTACAAAACTCAGGCAAATCATAACATAGAATGAAAAGGCAATGTAAAGGATCTGGGTGTACTCATGTCGGAAGACCTTACCTTTAAAGAACACAATAAAGTAGCCGTCACAACTGCAAGAAAAATGACAGGTTGGATAACAAGAACTTTTCACACTAGAGATGCTATACCGATGATGATACTTTTCAAACCGCTTGTGCTCTCTAGAGTGGAGTACTGCTGCACAATGACAGCACCTTTCAAAGCTGGAGAAATTACTGAACTGGAGAGCGTGCAGAGATCCTTTACTGCTAGAATCCATTCAGTAAAACATCTAAACTATTGGGACCGACTAAAGAGCCTAAAACTGTACTCCCTTGAGCGCAGGCGGGAGAGGTACATAATAATTTACACGTGGAAAATATTAGAGGGGCTGGTCCCAAACCTGCACACAGAAATAACATCACATGAGACGAGAAGACATGGCAGGATGTGCAGAATACCCCCGTTGAAAAACAGAGGTGCAACTAGTACTCTGAGAGAGAACTCTATCAACATCAGAGGTCCGAGACTGTTCAACACGCTTCCACTACACATAAGGGGCATAACTGGCCGACCCCTCACAGTGTTCAAGAGAGAACTGGATAAGCACCTCCAAAGGATACCTGATCAACCAGGCTGTGACTCGTACGTCAGGCTGCGAGCAGCCGCGTCCAACAACCTGGTTGATCAGTCCGGCAACCAGGAGGCCTGGTCGACGACCGGGCCGCGGGGACGCTAAGCCCCGGAAGCACCTCAAGGTAACCTCAAGGTAAGGTAGCCAGTCATTTACTGAAATTATTTAATTGAGTGCATTGATAGTTCTTCAGGTCTTATTAATTATACAGTCATAACTGAACTATTTATAGTTAATAATCATTAGCTTAAATTTGCCTATTTTTATTATTCAACTTTTCTTTGATTTCATTTATTACCTAGGTTGCCTAGCCTCGCCATACTCCCTTACTCCATTGTACCCCTGGCTTTGCCTGCATCTCAAATTGCAAATTGTTACTTACAGTGTACCTGAGAGTACTTGTAAGCAATCTACCTCATTTTTCATTTTTGCTCAATTTGTTTTTGTATTGCTTAGTCTTGTTTATATTTTTGTTTTGTATTTCTATATCTTGTGTTTTGTATAGTCCATGTTTATATGTTTTTTCTTTAATCTCATTTATTACCTAGGTTGCCTAGCCTAGCCATACTCCCTTACTCCATTGTACCCCTGTAAGCCCCTTGTAAACTACCTTTTTTTCTTTTTCATTTTGTGTTTGTTTTGTACAGTATTGTGTACATATTTTTCCCTATTTTATAGTTTATTTTTACCTTGTAATTTGCCTTTCTTTCCTTGTTTTTCCTGCAATCAGCTTTTTTTATGCAGACAAGTATAGACCCAGAACTTAACCTCTTATCCACTATCTATGACAATAATCACTTTAATGATCTAAATTCCAAATATTTTGCAGCACATGATGTAAACAATGTATTAACTCATAATCACAATATCTCTGTAATCAATTTGAACGTTAGATCCCTAGGTAAACACTTCGATGATGTTAGTGCCTTGATTGAAACTATTGACAACAAATTCTCTTTTATTATACTTACTGAAACATGGTTGAAAGAGGATACTACTCAACTCTTTAACATGCCTAACTACTCAGCAATTCTCAACTGTCGTCAACTTCAAAGAGGTGGTGGTACTGCTCTTTACTACCACCAAGAACTAACATGCTTAAATGAAATTAGAACTAGAGACTGCTATGGGGAGTATATCTTCGCCAGCTTCAGAGTCAAGGGTGCCGAGTCTGTCCTGTCTGTGGGTGCAGTTTATAGAATTCCTAACACTGATGTGTCTGAATTCAACTCAAACCTTAGAAATCTAATACTTGATAATTAGGTGGTTTTTGTTCAGTCTGTTATTGCATGGGACTTTAATATTGACCTCTGCGAGCCTGAACACCCTACTGCTGTTAGCTTCCTCAACTGTATGAATTCCTGCTTCCTCATACCCTTAATCACTAGACCTACTAGAATCACTGATAGCACTGCCACGACTCTAGATCACATCTGGACAAACATAACCTCTCCGCTTACTTCAGGTATAATCACCGATAGCACTACAGACCATTACCCCACATTTCTCTTAACTAACATTAGCAAACCACCTCTTGAGTCAAGAGAGATACGTTTTAGACTGCACAATGAAACTGCTATAGTCAATTTTATAACTGCTGCTGATAATGTCAACTGGGAGTCCAAGTTAGGTAACATAGAGGACATCAACCTAGCAGTGCAATCTTTTCTTCAAAAAACTCTTAGCCTTTATAATACCCACTGTCCTATGCTTACAAAACAAGTCACAACCAAAAGGCTTAACAATCCCTGGCTTACAAAGGGAATACTTAAATCTATTAATAAAAAACATGACCTTGAGAAGAAGTATAGGTTAGGAATTGTCTCCAAAGAATTCTCAAAGAATTACTCATTATTGCTATCTAAGATAATTAGACGAGCCAAAACTAAATACTATGAAGATAAATTTACCCAAATTAAGAGCAACATTAAACAAACCTGGAGCACAATTTCACAAATATTGGGATCAAAGAAGTCTTTAAATAACAAACCAACTCTCCTGTCTATTAACGATGGTCAGCTTTCAGCCTCTGATTCTGCTATTGAGTTCAATAGGTTCTTCTCTTCCATTGGTTCATCCCTTGCAAATGATATTCCATCTTCCAGTACTGACATTAAGGACTATCTTACAGGTAACTATCCACAGTCTCGGTACCTAAAGCCTATTAATTCCACTGACGTCAATGAGATAATCCTTTCCCTTAAAACCAAGTCTGGTGCCCTTGAGGAGATACCAACTTTAATTTACAAAAAAGCCTCCAGATCTTTAGCCCCTGCTATTGCTTTGCTCTTCAACAAGTCACTTGAACTCCAAACCTTTCCAGATATTCTAAAAAAAAGCGAGAGTAACGCCTGTCCACAAATGTGGTGATCTCACAGATGTTAACAACTACAGACCTATATCAATCCTGCCAAACTTGTCAAAAATTTTTGAAAAACTATTCTATAAGCAGCTTTACTCATATCTAGCCAAACTCAATATACTTAGCCCTTGCCAATATGGCTTCAGACCCAAAAAAAGCACTAACGATGCACTTATTAGTATGCTTAACTCGATTCATACAGCTCTTGATAAAAATGAGTTCCCTGTTGGGTTATTTGTGGACCTGCGTAAAGCTTTTGATACTGTCAACCACCAAAACCTTCTTCTTAAATTACATCATTATGGAGTCAGAGGACACTCCCTACAATACCTCAAATCCTACCTTACTGACAGGCTCCAATATGTTTCTGTGAATAATACAATTTCTCCCACCCTACCCATCAACATTGGTGTTCCTCAGGGCAGCATTCTTGGCCCTCTCCTCTTTCTCATCTACATTAATGACCTTCCAAATGCCTCCCAACACCTCAAACCAATTCTATTTGCTGACGACACAACCTTCATTTACTCCAGTCCTGATTCCCTTGCTCTAAATGCCACAGTAAATACTGAGCTTAATAAAGTCCATCTTTGGCTAACTGCCAACAAACTCACCCTTAACATTGACAAAACTTTCTATATTCTGTTTGGCAATAAATCCTCTAATCAAATAAATCTCAAAATAAACAATACCCAAATTTGTAACAAATTAGATGGCAAATTCTTTGGCATTCTCATTGACCACAAGCTGAATTTCCAGGGACACATTCTAAATATATCAAAAAAAGTTTCAAAAACTGTGGGCATTCTTTCTAAGATCAGATATTATGTACCACGCCCTGTCCTGGTGACTCTCTATTACTCCATTATCTATCCATATCTCAACTATGGTATTTGTGCTTGGGGCTCTACTACCCAAAATCACTTACGTCCTCTAATTACTCAACACAAAGCTGCTATTAGGACAATATCCAATTCTGGCCCCAGACATCACTCGGTACCCCTACTCAAATCTCTGAATATGTTAGACATTAAGTCACTGCACATTCTCTCATGTGTATTATACATATATAAAACGCTAAACTATAATGCCAATCCTGATCTCAAAAGCTTCATAGAAGGTTGTAACAGAACCCATGAGCACCACACCAGAAATAAATACAGTTTTGATATTCCTAGAGTACGACTTAATCAAACTAGAAATGCTCTACAAATCAAGGGGCCCAGAATGTGGAATGTTAAGGTCTTAACATGGTCTTCCCGACCATGTTAAAGACTGTACCTCTCTCAACCAGTTTAAGTTAAAAACGAAGCTATACCTAATAAATTCCATGTAACCTACCTTACCCTTCTATTGTCAACCAATGTCTGTTTTTCTTTAAAGAGCGCTGTTTGTCGACATATTTGTATTTGTGCTGCTTTTTCATCTATGTTTTCATTTCTTGTTTTCATCTACTCACTATGCTCAATTAGTATTAAGCTTGTCATTTAAGTTTATCATGCCCGAAACGCTTTGCGTAATAGTGGCTTTAGGCATTGTATGTACTAGCTCTACCTATAAGTCAACCAATCTTTGTAAAAATTTATTGTATGTATGTACCTTACCTAAATAAAATATTATTATTATTATCATTATTTGAAACTGTGTATAGAGTCAGCCCCCACCACATCACTTCCTAATGCATTCCACCTGTTAACTACTCTGACACTGAAAAAGTTTTTTCTAGTTTGTGTGTGTTTACACGTTCCACATTTAGTTTGTCGTGTCCTCCTTGTTAGTCGCAGTTTGTCTGGCAGAAAAGTCTCTCCTTATTTCTCTATTATATCTACCCAACCAATTAGGTTGGACGGTAGAGCGACGGTCTCGCTTCATTCAGGTCTGCGTTCAATCCCCCGACCGTCCAAGTGTTTGGGCACCATTCCTTTCCCCCATCCCATCCAAAATCCTTAATTCTGACCTCTTCCAAGTGTAATATAATCGTAATTATATTGGCGCTTTACCCTGTTAATTCCCTTCCTCAATCATGTCTACTTATGAAAATATAAACAATATTTGGCCTTACAACCTGCAGACAAGGCAGCCAAGACGGCTGCCTTGGGTAGACTGATCCAACTTCCATTACAGCAGTCCCAGGTCGACTCTGTAATCAGACACGTCATCAGTAATAGGGACACTCTAGGGCACGTCACTTACCGGCTCAGACCCAAACGCCCACCTATCCACTCCATAGATGGCGTTGCTGTCTAAGCACCACTTCACCAGAGGTCAGCAGCGGCTGTGTTATGAGCTGATCAGGATGGGAAACTAGCCCTTGTGGCTGGTATTTCCTGTCCTCACTCGATGGCGCTGTCCATTTGGAGGGGGTTTCGGGAGCTGACCCACAGATGGCGTGGTCATCACTGCTCCGTGCTCAGACGCTGGGCTCGGGTCCGTAACACCTCCCCACCAAAATGAATTTGGTTTGGGGTTCTAAAAAGTGAAACACAAACCAAATTAGTACGTGGATACAACTCCACACGGACTCACGTACACTAAGAACTGGAATGGCGAGGATGTCCTGTCCACAGAACTGTCCGAACGAGAAACTCTGGCACAGATGAAACTTGAAGATATTAGGCAATGACCTGCTTGACGTAATTTTCCACACCTCCACTGCGATGTCAAGCAGGGGCATATTCTCACGTGTCCCGAGTAAGGATTGGTGTAGACACGATCTGCGGGGACTCGACACTTCCCTGTGTCGTAGCACCGATGATGGCTGGTCACAGACGGCCTTTCTGGTACCGGTCCGGCGGTCCTTCAGGGAGACAGAAACCTGGAATACAGGGGTCTGATAATTCAGAGTGACAGCGACAGTGGGTACGTCAATACTTACTACATACGCTTCTACTAGGTCCACACCTAGTCCCAACAGAGCTGCTCGTACACAGAGGATGGCATTCGCTCTGCCACCGTCAGGTCGACCAACGTTCCGTATAACGCTGCATTTAGGCTCAGCAATCACGCGGGAAGTGTCAACCATTCGGAAACAGTCAATCATAATATCACATCTCGTACCTCCTGTATCTACCATCACCTTCCAGGTCCCTCCTTTGATTGCAACACTCGCAGTGCAAATCTCTAATCCCTGGGGCCTTTTCACGATGTTCAAGGGAGCCATCATCTGTCGGGTCGTCCACTGGTCCTTACCGAGAACACACATAAGAACAAAAAATACCGCTAGGAAACATTTGGTTAACTTAGGGACAAGTTTCCTGAGCTTGAAATGTCCATAGCCGGCTACATCCATTAGCCTGGTTTGGACCAAAGAGGACACTACAACCTTCGCACATACCTCACATACCTCCGACGTCTGGGGAATCTCTGGCTGGTTCAATGAACGCTGTACCTTGCCATACCGCAAGTACTCATCCGCCTTCGCTCCAGACTCTTTGGTATCCGTGGGTGCTTGCACATGAGACCTCTCTTCTTGCTCAGTCGCTTCTGCTACCTTAACCGCATGTTCCTCGTCGGGAGAAGAATCAGGAGACTCTGCTAGGATGCTTTCGATCTGTCGGGTAGAGGACAAATTAAACATGTTACCTGATTCCGGGTCTGACTGTACCTGGACATTACCACTGCCTGCTGTTACCTCAGACCTTGCTGTTCCGGCTGACTCGTCCTCAATCTTGGGATGATTGGTGCTCCAATCTGTCACCAAGTCGTTGGTATCACGTCAATCCCAGCTATAGGGAGGGTATCGACTACTGCCAACGCACATGTGCCGCTGAAGTAAGGCAAGTCGAGATGTATCGGCACTAAGGGGGCGATGCACTGCGTCCTAGGAAACCCAACCAGGATAACCTTTTGTCTCCCTTCCACACTCACTCCCTCGGGTAACGAGTTTTTCACTATCAGGGACTGGGCTGCTCCACTATCTCTGAGCACTACAACAGATCTACCAGTATGACCACTCGATACATACCCGCTTGAAGTGTGAGGGGAAAACAATCTGGATTCTTCCTGACTAGTCATCAGGGACGGGGTTCCCTCTGGTGGCGTCACACAGCTCACTAACAGCACCTCCCTACGTGGGCCGCTACCTCTTCTGCCTCGGCACATAGCAGCTACATGCCCTTTCTGCCCACAAGTCCAGCACACCATATTCCTCCTCGGACTCCGGTGTTTCAGACTGTTAGGACTGTTCCTTCGAGGGCTACTTGGGGGCGTCTTCTCAGTGCTTCGTGGGACGGGTCTCTCCTCTTCCTGATGAGGTTTGTCAAACCGGCGGGGGTAATTCCTCGGGACGTACTTAGCAGAAGGCCTATGCGTTAGGATGTATTCCTCAGCCATGGTGGCTGCCGCACCCAAGGTCTCTACCTGCTGTTCCTCTAGGTACTCTTCAGGTCTCCAGACAAACAATCCTTGAAGTCCTCTAACAGTATGAGCTGCTCGAGGTCTTCTTTGGTCTCCACCTTCCGAGAGGCACACCATTCCTGGAAAAGTCGCTCCTTGATAGTGGCGAATTCGGTGAAAGTGTGCTCTGAGGTCTTTTTCAGGTTCCTGAACTTCTGCCTGTAAGCCTCAGGTACCAATTGGTACGCCATGAGCACTACCTTCTTCACCTTGTCATAATCGCCGGAGTCGTCAAGGGACAACGTGGAGTAGGCGATTTGGGCCTTCCCAGTCAAGACTGACTGTATCATGATGGCCCAATTCTCCCTTGACCACTCCAAAGAGGCAGCGACTTTCTCGAAGGCCGCGAAGAACTTCGACACTTCCTTCTCATTGAATTTTGGGACCATTTTGATGTTCTTTACCGGATCGAAAATACTTGTTTCCATTCTTTGCCTCCCACCACCTAACCGCAATACTTCTAGTTCATGTTGTCTCTGTCTTTCTTTTTCTTCTCTCTCTCGTTGTTTCTCTTCCCTTTCTCGCTCTTCTCTTTCTTTTTCTCGATCTTCTCTTTCTCGTTTCTTTTCTCTTTCTCGCTCTTCTCTTTCTCGCTCTTCTCTTCTTTCTTCTCGTTCTAATTCTAAACGCCTTATCTCTAATTCTTTTCCTAATCTCTCTCTTTCCATTTCTAATTTCTTATCTTTTCTCTCTCTCGCTTTCTCTTCTCTCTCTTTAGCGATTTCTAGCTTTTTCCATTCTATTTCACGATGGATCTCTAGTTCACGCATTTTCACCGTAAGTAAACTTATATTTAGTTCACTCTCATCACTTTCGACATCACTGCTCTTACCTTCCTTTTCAGTGGAAGCTATCTCGTCACCTTCTTTTATTCTATGCGCCTCGCCTTCCTGTTTCTCCTCGGCCTTCAAATGCTTGTGAACCTTGGACAAGATCTCCACACGGGAATCACTGGCACGTATCTTAATCTCCAGGTAGGCACTTACTAACACGAGTTCCTGTTTTCCCAGATATTTCAATCTGGCAAGACAGTCCTCTCTGTTCAGAAAAGCCTGAACATCGTCCAGATCATCGATGGTAGCTTTTTCCGCCATTGTCACTGAAATGGAGCACTAGCACTTAACACACCGCGTTCACTTTAGCACTGAACGCACCGAGCACTGTTCTACGTCAGTATTGCACTTTATCGCACCAAACACTGCACTTGCTAATATTGCACGTAATTACATCGGGCACCGCACTACACAATATAGCACTTAATCACAGCGAGCACCTCGCTCTACAATATTGCACTGAATCACACCGAGCACCGCACTACACAATATTGCACTCAATCACAGCGAGCACCGCACTGCACAATATTGCACTTAGTCACTCCGAGCACCGCACAGGACGTATAACGTCCTAATAGTCACACACAGGGGGAATTATTTACAGGGATTACGCCACTTCACCACCCCTGTCAAACATGCTTGACAAGGGGTCGGATCCCGCTGGGGATGCCAATTATGTTACGGCCCTCTCGGGTCGCAACCGGGTTCTTACTCTGATGTTGTTAGAGGTAGGGTATCCGGCCCCAAGCTAGTAGTGGCTTTCAAGGGATGTGATCCGTAACGCAAGTAAATTAAAGGGGAAGGGAAATAAAGGCAAAAACTTAATAATATAATTATTACCGTCACCATAAATAATATATAAAAGGTTACACGGGGAGGGGTTAAACACTATTATACACAACGTAGTCTTCCTCTGAAGACTCTGGACGTTTACGGTGCTCAACGATGCTAAGCTCTTGGTCCTCTTGTGGCCTCACGACGAATCCTTCGATTCTCTTGAGTCTA
The DNA here is from genome assembly GCF_040958095.1 of Procambarus clarkii. NCBI lineage: Eukaryota > Metazoa > Arthropoda > Malacostraca > Decapoda > Cambaridae > Procambarus > Procambarus clarkii. Next base: position 36,951,808 of record NC_091173.1, read on the forward strand.
CCCTGGCCACAGGCCAGCCAAATCACAGTTCCACTGGGGGCACCGTCGTGGAGGCCATCAACCACAAGTCCAGCCGATAGCTGGCAGGTTCCAATCAGCAACGCTGGTTAGGCCACTCCACGATCGATACTAGGGTAGCGAGCCCTAGTCAGGAGCCTCGTGTGATCCCACAGACCACTCTCCTCGCCACAACACCCCAGTGGTTAAGCGTCTCCACCAGTCAGTCCCGGGTACGACAATCCTTCAGCTGCCACGTCACAGGCAGGCTAACACCACAATGTTCATCCAGGGGTGGGGGGGGGTGACTCACAGCTGCTGCAGCAAATACTTGGAAACAAGACGGCTGCCTTGGGTAGACTGATCCAACTTCCATTACAGCAGTCCCAGGTCGACTCTGTAATCAGACACGTCATCAGTAATAGGGACACTCTAGGGCACGTCACTTACCGGCTCAGACCCAAACGCCCACCTATCCACTCCATAGATGGCGTTGCTGTCTAAGCGCCACCTCACCAGAGGTCAGCAGCGGCTGTGTTATGAGCTGATCAGGACGGGAAACTAGCCCTTGTGGCTGGTATTTCCTGTCCTCACTCGATGGCGCTGTCCATTTGGAGGGGGTTTCGGGAGCTGACCCACAGATGGCGTGGTCGTCACTGCTCCGTGCTCGGACGCTGGGCTCGGGTCCGTAACAGATGGGCATTATAATCACCACAAATGATTGTGTTTAATGTAGTCCCGTGTCCAAATAACATCATTTCATTTCAGCATGTGGAGGCCATCATATATTAAACATTACAAGATTGTAGTGCCTTAGCTCAATGGATTCTCCCATTACCTCTGTCCATGCTCGACAATCGGGTGGGCTGGTTATGGGTTTGGAGATCAGGTTACATTTCACATAGATTGCACATCCCCTGGATTGTCCATTGACCCATGGAAGGAAGAAGCCTCGATACCCTGAGATTTTAGGTTGTAATCCTGCTTGAAGCAAGCTCCGCTGTACTATCAGGACGTCTTTGTCTTTGGTAATGCTATGCATTGCAAGTGTTGTAATTTTGTGCACAGCCCTTGTGCATTCCATTGCAGAATCTTTAGTCCTCTAGGTTGTTCGAACTTGTTGATATTACCATGGTATAAATGGAGTCTGATGAACACGCCATCGAAGTTGAAACTGGAGATGAGGATCTTGGTGTACCTGAAAATGACTCATCAATTTCGCTCTAAGACGTACTGGACCCTACCTATTTTTCAGGAGTGTCTCCTGCCCTGCGTTCTTGAAGGTGAGGCTATTGTTTTTTCAAATTTCTTGAGCTTGTGCTCAATTGTCTTTCGAGTCTCTGTGGTTGGCTTGATACCGTGTATCGACAGCAAACTATTGACCAGTTCCGTGACCAAGGTATATGCCGGAGGGTGTCCAGTTGTCCTAGAGCGCTATTTACTGTTGAACTGGTTTGGGGCCTATTTACTCGTTGCCCTGAGTGTACTTACTGGATGCAATGGGCGGGCGACTACGTTGAACTATTTTCTTGTGACCCCCAGCTATCCGGTTGTCCTGGACGAAGGCCTTCACTGGTAAAAGTCTGATTGATGAAGATTAAGCCACCCAAGAGGTGGCACGGGCATGAATAGCCCATAAGTGGTGGCCCTTTTGAGCCATTAATAGTATCAAGAGCTGATACTGGAGATCTGTGGAGGTGCGAGTGCACCTTGCGTGACGGGAGATGTCTCCCCTGGTACAAGTCTGTTGTTGTTGTTTAAGATTCGCTACTCAGAACGATAAGTTCCAGTAGCACGGGCTATGGTGAGCCCGTAAGTGGAGGCTCTTTGGAGCCATTATCTGTATCAGTGGCTGATCTAGAGATGTGGCGATGGATGGGGGGTCTTCATGATGGTTTTCAGCCTGGAGGGCTGGCTATACCAGTTATGGGGCTGGTGGGGTTAGTGTAGACCTCTAAGTTTTCCGTTTTTTCTTTGCCTGCGACTTTGGCTGAGCAGTGCTGTCGTTAGAGTTTGGTGACGTGGCCTCCATGAGGAAGTCTTGAACCGTGTCGTATTTGTGATGCGGCAGTGGAGCTCCTACTTCCTCGTCTGAGGAGTCCGTAACCTCCGTAGTGGACGTTTTTGTCTTTCGCCTCGCAGCCATAGGTAGGTTTAGGTGTCGTTGATTGGTGGTTGTAGCTATTTCAGGAGCGCTGGTGGTGCTGTTATCGTTTGTAGACAGCACGTCTGCTAGCGCGGCTGCTGAGATAGTGATGGTAGGAGTGTTGGGAGCTGGAGAAGGAATTACCTCTGTTTGTGTCGCCCGGGTCATGGGTGGTTCTGGAGTCGGTGTTGAAGTTGACCACCTGGTCGTCCTGGTGGTAGTCTCCGGATTGGTAGAGGAGGCAGTGAGATTTACGCTAGTGGCTATGGTGGGGGCCAGGCCATTGTCTATGTATAATGCGTTTAGTTCACTGACAAAGCGCTGGTTGTCTGGTCCTGCAAGCCTTTCCGCTAGTTTAAGAAGACCAGGGATAATGCCTGCACGTGATGCAGGGGGCTGTGAAGGAGCCTGTGGGACCTTGTGGACCTTGGGTCCCCAATGAGAAGGCTGTGTCGCCTGCTGGGAGGAGCCACATGTTGGTCGGACCGGAAAGTCTTCTGGTCGACTAGTGAGAGCTAAGGTGGTGAGTTGAACGCTTGGGGCTCTGGTCGAGGAGGTAGACGAGTTGTTTCTTTTGGCTTCAACCTGGGCCTTTATGATTTCCTGTCTGCTGGGGCAGCGGTAGGAAATTGCGGGGTGATTGCCATCACAGAGCAAGCAGTGATGGACTGTTGCCTTGCATATGGAGTAGTGATGGTCCAGTGCGCACATGCCGTTCATTTCGTGAGTATAGTGTATTTTTTTCATTTTTTTTTTTACTGTTTTTCTTATAATTCAGTGATGGGAACATCAGATCACTTCATGTTCCCAATTTTCCGAAGAGAAAATCAGACTATTTGGAAGGCATCGGACGAGGGAGTGGGGAATGGTGGGGATGACGAGGGGATGGAAGTGAGAGATGGTGGGGCAGACGAAGGGACAAGGGAGGGGGGTAATGGTAGGGAAGGACGAGGGGACAGGGGAGTCTGGGATGGTGGGGACAAGGGGATGGGGTGTTACGGCCCTCTCGGGACGCAACGGGGTTCTCACTCTGATGTTAGAGGAAGATATATGTATCCGTTCCCAAGCCAGTAGTGGCTATCAAGGGATGAGATCCGTGACGCAAGTAACTTAAAAGGGAGTAGGGAAAGAAAGTTAAGAACTTAATATTATAATGTTCACCATCACCGATTAAATATATAGAATAAAAGAGTACACAAGGGGGAGGGGTATTAACACTTTACAAGGGGATCATGCACAATCTAGTCTTCTGCTGAAGACTCTTGATCAAGAAGCTAGGTGCTGAGTCCGCGGTGCTTTCTTCGTGGCCTCAAGACGTGTCCTCTGAGAATGCCGAGCCTACCCTGGCCACAGGTCAGCCAAAACACAGGTCCACTGGGGGCACCGTCGTGGAGGCCGTCAACCACACGTCCAGCTGGTCTGCTGGCAGGTACTGAGCCACCAAGGCTGGTACGGCCACTCCACGAACGATAAAAGGGGTACGCCCTAGACAGGAGTCTCGTGTGATATCACAAATCACCCTCCTGTCCTCAATACCCCAGTGGATTATCGTCTCCAACAGTCGGTCCCGGGTAAATCCTTTCACTGCCACTCCACTGGCAGGCTAACACAACACAGTGTTCTTCCGGGGGGACGACGTCACAACAGCTGCAGCAAACTTCACCGTATGGAGACTGGCTGCCTCGGGTAGACTGACTCAACCGTCAACACAGTGGTCCCAGGTCGACTCTGTAAACAGACACGTCATCAATAACAGGGACACTAATACGCCTCACTTACGGGCTCGGGCGCAAACACCTGACGTATCCAGTCTATAGATGGCGCTGTCGTCGGAGCACCACCTCACCAGAGGTCAGGAGCGGCTGTGTTGTGAGCTGCACAGGACTGGAAACTGGCCCTTGTGGCCGATATTCGCCGTCCCCATCCGGTGTCGTCGTTTGTTTGGCGGGGGTTTCGGGAGCTGACCCACAGATGGCGTAGTTGTTACTGCTCCTTGCTCGGACGCTGATTCCGGGTTCGTAACATGGGGGAATCGAGAACGGTGGGTAGGGCAAAGGGACAGGGGAGTGGGGCACGGTGGGAAGGAAGAGGGGATGGTGGAGTGGAGAATGGTGGGGAGGACGCGGGGACGGGTGAGGGCAGAATGGTGGGGAGGACTGGGGAGAAAGGGAAGGTTGCTGTGGCCGGGTATTGCTAGTATTATAATAATATATGCAGTGAAAAAATTTCCCCAACAACATGTGTTACGTTTATCATATTATTATGGATTTAAAAATATCGCTAAGGCCTTGAAACTTTTTGATGTACACGTATTGTTTAATTATGAAAATACTGTTGGTCAATTATTAGTTAGAAACACACCTCGTAGTTACTGCTGTGTCATTAATAAAATATCTTGTAAAGGCTGTAATAGGTTTATGTAGTTCAAATATCCAAAGATTTGACATTTATAATTTTACAGCATACATATTCTATAATAATTAGCAAATTAACAAATGCTCTGTTTGCTCATTTGTCAGAAATTTCTCACCAAATTGATTGGGAAAGATCTTCTTTAATAATGAATTGTAAAATCATTTTCGACAGAATCATTTCTGAATCTGTTTTAATACAGATCACAAAACTATATAAAATGAACATTAGTAATGGTTTGTATAATTTGTATTCATTTTGTATTGATCAATAAAAAACGATTTGAGTAAGATCATTAATACACAGTTATCTCAATATTATCTTCTTAAAATCTCAAAATTATCTCATTAATATCTTGTTAATATCTCATTATTATCTCATTATTATCTCATTAATATCTTGTTAATATCTCATTATTATCTCATTAATATTTCATTAAAGCCACATTATTATGTCATAAGTGTTGTTGATTCCTGAAACTCACATGTTAGGGTCATTGGGCCTTCTGAAGTTTTCTCTTATGTTTGTAAGCAAAGACAGTGTTTCACACCCCTCTTTCCTGCCAATATATTCACCATAACAACAGACTTGTACCGACACAGGACGGGAGAGACATCTCCCGCCAACACATCACAAGGCGCAGTGTGGTCACAATGCGACCCAAACGTCTTAAGGTCAGAGCTACTCCACTTGACGGTCATGCTATCGGAAGAAGCAATACTTTAAAGGTCCTAAAGGACGTAACTGGCCTCAAACCCGCTGACATTAGTCAGGAAGGTGAAGATATCGTGCTCTACTTTTCATGTGAAGAGGAGCTAGAAAAACTCCTTACTAACGATGCCATTCTTCGCGAAGAGCACTACCTACATCCTCACTTCCCACGTCAGTTCCTGGCCGGAAGAACTGTTTTTACCAGCAGGACCAGCCGGTGGATCGTTGAGCAACCTCAACATCATATCATAAGCAATATCGAGGACGAAAATCCAAACCTGTCGGTATTCAACCTAGAGTTCTGCAACACCGACAAAACATCAATGAAGATTACATTCACCACCATAGCTGCGGCCACCCAGGCTGCCACACAAGGATTCTACTGCTTCGGCCTAAAAATACCACCCCACCAAATAAAAAAGGAACGATACCATGAGATCCAGCAGTGCTTTAAGTGCTACGAGCTCTCCCACCCGACCAACAAGTGTCAGCACCCTGTCCAGAAGTGCAACCTGTGCGCACTGGACCATCACTACTCCATATGCAAGGCAACAGTCCATCACTGCTTGCTCTGTGATGGCAATCACCCCGCAATTTCCTACCGCTGCCCCAGCAGACAGGAAATCATAAAGGCCCAGGTTGAAGCCAAAAGAAACAACTCGTCTACCTCCTCGACCAGAGCCCCAAGCGTTCAACTCACCACCTTAGCTCTCACTAGTCGACCAGAAGACTTTCCGGTCCGACCAACATGTGGCTCCTCCCAGCAGGCGACACAGCCTTCTCATTGGGGACCCAAGGTCCACAAGGTCCCACAGGCTCCTTCACAGCCCCCTGCATCACGTGCAGGCATTATCCCTGGTCTTCTTAAACTAGCGGAAAGGCTTGCAGGACCAGACAACCAGCGCTTTGTCAGTGAATTAAACGCATTATACATAGACAATGGCCTGGCCCCCACCATAGCCACTAGCGTAAATCTCACTGCCTCCTCTACCAATCCGGAGACTACCACCAGGACGACCAGGTGGTCAACTTCAACACCGACTCCAGAACCACCCATGACCCGGGCGACACAAACAGAGGTAATTCCTTCTCCAGCTCCCAACACTCCTACCATCACTATCTCAGCAGCCGCGCTAGCAGACGTGCTGTCTACAAACGATAACAGCACCACCAGCGCTCCTGAAATAGCTACAACCACCAATCAACGACACCTAAACCTACCTATGGCTGCGAGGCGAAAGACAAAAACGTCCACTACGGAGGTTACGGACTCCTCAGACGAGGAAGTAGGAGCTCCACTGCCGCATCACAAATACGACACGGTTCAAGACTTCCTCATGGAGGCCACGTCACCAAACTCTAACGACAGCACTGCTCAGCCAAAGTCGCAGGCAAAGAAAAAACGGAAAACTTAGAGGTCTACACTAACCCCACCAGCCCCATAACTGGTATAGCCAGCCCTCCAGGCTGAAAACCATCATGAAGACCCCCCATCCATCGCCACATCTCTAGATCAGCCACTGATACAGATAATGGCTCCAAAGAGCCTCCACTTACGGGCTCACCATAGCCCGTGCTACTGGAACTTATCGTTCTGAGTAGCGAATCTTAAACAACAACAACAGACTTGTACCAGGGGAGACATCTCCCGTCACGCAAGGTGCACTCGCACCTCCACAGATCTCCAGTATCAGCTCTTGATACTATTAATGGCTCAAAAGGGCCACCACTTATGGGCTATTCATGCCCGTGCCACCTCTTGGGTGGCTTAATCTTCATCAATCAGACTTTTACCAGTGAAGGCCTTCGTCCAGGACAACCGGATAGCTGGGGGTCACAAGAAAATAGTTCAACGTAGTCGCCCGCCCATTGCATCCAGTAAGTACACTCAGGGCAACGAGTAAATAGGCCCCAAACCAGTTCAACAGTAAATAGCGCTCTAGGACAACTGGACACCCTCCGGCATATACCTTGGTCACGGAACTGGTCAATAGTTTGCTGTCGATACACGGTATCAAGCCAACCACAGAGACTCGAAAGACAATTGAGCACAAGCTCAAGAAATTTGAAAAAACAATAGCCTCACCTTCAAGAACGCAGGGCAGGAGACACTCCTGAAAAATAGGTAGGGTCCAGTACGTCTTAGAGCGAAATTGATGAGTCATTTTCAGGTACACCAAGATCCTCATCTCCAGTTTCAACTTCGATGGCGTGTTCATCAGACTCCATTTATACCATGGTAATATCAACAAGTTCGAACAACCTAGAGGACTAAAGATTCTGCAATGGAATGCACAAGGGCTGTGCACAAAATTACAACACTTGCAATGCATAGCATTACCAAAGACAAAGACGTCCTGATAGTACAGCGGAGCTTGCTTCAAGCAGGATTACAACCTAAAATCTCAGGGTATCGAGGCTTCTTCCTTCCATGGGTCAATGGACAATCCAGGGGATGTGCAATCTATGTGAAATGTAACCTGATCTCCAAACCCATAACCAGCCCACCCGATTGTCGAGCATGGACAGAGGTAATGGGAGAATCCATTGAGCTAAGGCACTACAATCTTGTAATGTTTAATATATGATGGCCTCCACATGCTGAAATGAAATGATGTTATTTGGACACGGGACTACATTAAACACAATCATTTGTGGTGATTATAATGCCCATCTGTTACGGACCCGAGCCCAGCGTCCGAGCACGGAGCAGTGACGACCACGCCATCTGTGGGTCAGCTCCCGAAACCCCCTCCAAATGGACAGCGCCATCGAGTGAGGACAGGAAATACCAAAATGTATAGGTTGTTCGAAGTTGCTGATATTACCATGGTATAAATGGAATCTGATGAACACGCCATCGAAGTTGAAACTGGAGTTGAGGATCTTGGTGTACCTGAAAATGACTCATCAATTTTGCTTTCAGACGTACTGGACTCTACCTGTTTTTCAGGAGTGTCCCCTGCCCTGCGTTCTTGAAGGTGAGGCTATTGTTTGTTCAAATTTCTTGAGCTTGTGCTCAATTGTTTTTCGAGTGTCTGTGGTTTGCTTGATACCGTGTATCGACAGCAAACTATTGACCAGTTCCGTGACCAAGGTATTGGCCGAAGGGTGTCCAGTTGTGCTAGAGCACTATTTACTGTTGTACTGGTTTGGGGCCTGTTTACTCTTTGGCCGTTATCAGTGGAAACTTTGACGCTCTAGCCATCATTGCCCCCAGTGTACTTACTGGATGCAGTGGGCGGGCGACTACGTTGAACTATTTTCTTGTGACCCCCAGCTATCCGGTTGTCCTGGACGAAGGCCTTCACTGTTACAAGGCCTTCACTGTTCAGTTAGTCAGGTGAAGTCACAGTGAGAGGTTGTGTTAACCGGAGCTCCTGAGTGTTGTTATATTATCATAGCAATATGGAAGTTGTAGTGAAGGACCTGGTGACTCTAGTGGGAGCCCTGAGGACAGAGTTGGACTCTCTGCGGGAGGAGGTGCGTCAGCTTAAAAAACAACGAGAAGTAACGAAGGAGGAGACCAGCAGTAAAGGGACCTCGTCTTGGAGAGTTGCGAAAGACAGGGGCCTTAAGAAGACTTTGATAAAGCCGCCTTCAAACGCCATAGCAACTTCAAATTCATTTGACGTTTTGGAGGACGAGTGCTGTGGAGAGACTGTGGATCGCGCAAAAGGGAAAGCAACGAAGAGAAAGGAAGCGCAGGCCCCTCAGAAAGTAAAGAAAGTACCTAAGCAAACATTAGTTGTGGGAGATTCCCAGATAAGGTATTTGGATAGAACGTTTTGTGCTAGAGATAGGGGGAACAGGTTAAGGGTTTGCTATCCCGGAGCTGGCATTGGTGATATTATAAACAACATGAATGATATTATGGCTGGTAATGGGAACAATCCCATTATTTGCATTAGCGTGGGAGGAAATGATGTTGGTCGAGTCAGGAGTGAGGAACTGATTCAGAGGTATAAAACAGCCATAGAGTTAGTTAGGAGCAAGGGAGGAATCCCGATCATATGTGGCATTCTTCCAAGAAAGGGAGTGGGAAATGAATGGATATCGAGGGCACTTGGTGTCAATTGCCGGCTGGAAAGATATTGCAAATCAAATGCAATATCTTTCATAGACAACTGGGAACACTTCTATGGAAGAAATGAAATGTATGCTCGTGATGGGGTGCATCTATCGAGAGCTGGGGTTGTTGCTGTTGCGAACTCGCTAGAAGAAGTGGTTAGAGGTGTTTGTTTGGGTTTAAACTGTTAGTAGATAGAGGTATGGGAATTGATTTGGAGGAAGGAGGTAATAAAAGTATGTGTTTGTGGGAGAAAGGAATTGGCAAAACGATCAGGGAAAGAGAAGGTCCGCAAAATAACAATTCACTTAGGGTATATTACACTAACAGTAGAAGTCTAAGAAATAAAATTAACGAATTAAATGCTCTTGTCTGCACAGAAAAAATAGATATTATTGCACTTACCGAAACGTGGATGAATGTAGAAAATAGAGAACTATTAGCTGAATATCAAATATACGGATTTAAACTATTTCACACAGATAGATATATTAGACGAGGAGGTGGAGTAGCCATATATGTTAGGGACAATTTGAAATGTAGTCTCAAAGAGGGAATCAAAACAGAGCCACACACAGAAACCATTTGGATTGAATTAAACGAAAAAGCTAATAATATTATAATAGGAGTAATATATAGGCCACCAAATTTAGACAGAATGGAAGCAAAGCATCTATGGGATGAAATATCTAGAGCATCTAGATCTAACAGTATTTATGTCATGGGTGACTTTAATTTTAGCGGAATAAACTGGTTGAACAAAACAGGGAATAGTGAAGCAGAAGATTTTCTAGAATTAATTGACGATTGCTTTCTTACGCAACACATTAAGGAACCAACACGGGAAAATAATATTTTAGATTTAGTGTTAACTAACAGGGAAACGCAAATTAATGACATCGAAATAGGGAGTGAGCTAGGGAGCAGTGATCACAAAGAAATCAGATTTAGCATAGAATGGAATAGACCAGTAGGAGAAAATTCTGTTAAAGTGCCAGATTTTCGAAAAGCTGATTTTAATAGCCTAAGAAATTTTTTGGGTCAAATTGATTGGAAAGTCTTGGGTATGGGGTGTGGGCCGGTCTTGGAGCGAGACATGAACCCAGCGATAGGTGACTTAAATGGGGATTTCGATGTGGATTCAATATATAACTTATTTAAGAATATTCTAAACAAAGCACAGGAACGTAGTATACCATACAAATTGAATAGATCGAATACTAATGACCCAAAGTGGATAACAAAGAATTTGAAGAACCTTATAGGTAAAAAAAAAGCTTGGTACAAAAGGATTAAAAATGGGGAGATCACTTTAGAACAGGAATTCGTACAACTGGTTAGAAATGTTAAAAAAGAGATAAGGAAAGCAAAAAGAAACTATGAAGTTCGCATAGCAGGGCAAGCAAAGACAAATCCTAAAGGGTTTTTTCAGTTATATCGTACTAAGACTAGGGAAAGGATAGGTCCATTAAAAACTGAGACAGGTCAAATAACAGATAGTGATGAAGAGATGAGTAGTATTTTTAATAAATATTTTGTATCTGTATTTACTAAAGAGGAACTTAACAATATGCCTTCAGCTGAACAAGTCTATGTGGGTGGGGACGAGGACAGGTTGACGAGTTTAGCAGTTACCAGGGAGGATGTTCTTAAACAAATAGTAAAACTCAAACCAAACAAATCCCCAGGGCCGGATGAAGTGTTTGCCAGGGTGCTTAAAGAATGCAAAGAGGAGCTTTGTGACCCACTGTCAACCATATTTAATAAATCAATAGAGTCAGGCAGAGTGCCAGAGTTTTGGAAAGTTGCTAATGTGATACCAGTTTTTAAGAAAGGAGATAGATCACTTGCGTCTAACTATCGACCAATTAGCCTAACGTCTATTGTGGGAAAGTTACTCGAATCTATAATAGCAAATAAAATTCGTCTTCATCTTGAAAAACATAAATTAATAATTGAGTCTCAACATGGTTTTATAAATGGCCGTTCATGTTTAACAAATTTGTTATCTTTTTATTCTAGCATTGTTGAGGCAGTTGATAGTGGTAAGGATTGCGATGTTGTATACCTTGACTTTAGCAAAGCTTTTGATACAGTGCCACATGAAAGACTGATTAAAAAGATAGAGTCTCATGGTATTGGGGGTGCTATATTAAGCTGGATTAGGGCATGGCTATACCAAAGGAAACAGAGAGTTAGTATAAATGGAATCAAGTCAGAGTGGGAAAATGTTGTAAGTGGAGTGCCTCAAGGCTCTGTCCTGGGACCTCTGTTGTTTATAATATATATAAATGATTTAGATTCAGGTTTGAGTAGCAACATTTGCAAATTTGCCGATGATACGAAAATCGGTAGGGAAATTAATTCGGAGGAGGACTCACTATCACTTCAAGTTGATCTAGATAGGGTTTTGAAATGGTCAAAGGATTGGCAGATGCAGTTTAATGCTGATAAATGTAAAGTTCTGAGGTTAGGTAATGATGATAGAGTTACAAGATACGAGCTAGATGGTGTTGTGATTGCGAAGTCGGATTGCGAAAGGGATCTGGGAGTTATGATTAGTAAGAATTTAAAACAAAAGGATCAATGCATAAATGTTCGTAATAAGGCAAATCGGACACTTGGATTTATTAATCGCAGCGTTAGTAACAAGACACCTGGTGTGGTTCTCAAGCTATATCTTGCTCTAGTTAGGCCCCATTTAGATTATGCAGTTCAGTTTTGGTCGCCATATTATAGAATGGATATAAATTCACTTGAACGTGTCCAGCGTAGGATGACTAAGTTAATTCCCCAAATTAGAAATCTTTCATATGAAGAAAGATTAACAAAGCTTAAGTTGCATTCACTGGAAAGGCGAAGAGTTAGGGGTGACATGATAGAGGTTTACAAGTGGATGAATGGACATAACCGGGGGGATATTAATAGGGTATTAAAAGTATCAACACAGGACAGAACACGAAACAATGGATATAAATTGGATAAGTTTAGATTTAGGAAAGACTTGGGTAAAAACTGGTTCAGTAACAGGGTTGTTGATTTGTGGAACCAATTGCCGCGTAACATTGTGGAGGTGGGGTCCCTCGATTGTTTCAAGCACGGGTTGGACAAGTATATGAGTGGGATTGGGTGGTTATAGAATAGGAGCTGCCTCGTATGGGCCAATAGGCCTTCTGCAGTTGCCTTTGTTCTTATGTTCTTATGTTCTTACAAGTCTGTTGTTGTGGTGTATATATATTGGCAGGAAAGAGGGGTGTAAAACACTGTCTTTGCTTACTAACTTAAGAGTAAACTTCAGAAGGCCCAATGACCCTTACATGTGAGTTCCTGGAATCAACAACACTTATGACATAATAATGTGGCATTAATGAAATATTAATGAGATAATAATGAGATATTAACAAGATATTAATGAGATAATTATGAGATTTTAAGAAGATGTTATTGAGATAACTGTGTATTAATGATCTTACTCAAATCGTTTTTTATGGATCAATACAAAATGTATACAAATTATACAAACCATTACTAATGCTCATATTATAAAGTTTTGTGATTTGTATTAAAAGAGATTCAGAAATGATTCAGTTGAAGATGAGTTTACAATTAGTTATTAAAGAAGATCTTTCCCAATCAATTTGGACAGAAATTTCTGACAAATGAGCAAACAGAGCATTTGTTAATTTGCTATTTATTATAGAATATGTGTGCTGAAAAATTCTAAATATCAAATCTTTGGATGTTTGAACTACATAAACCTATTACAACCTTTACAAGATATTTTATTAATGACACAGCAGTCACTACGAGGTGTGTTTCTAACTAATAATTTTCCAACAGTATTTTCATAATTAAACAATACGTGTACATCAAAAAGTTCCAAGCCCTTAGCGATATTTTTAAATCCATAATAATATGATAAACGTAACACATGTAGTTGGGGAATTTTTTCACTTCATATATTATTATAATACAAGCAGTACCCGGCCACAGCAACCTTCCCTTTCCCCCCAGTCCTCCACACAGTTCTGCCCTCACCCGTCTCCTCGGCCTCCCTACCATTCTCCACTCCACCGTCCACTCTTCCCTCCCACCGTGCCCCACTCCCCTGTCCCTTTGTCCTCCCCACAATTCTCCATTCCCTTGTCCTCACCATCCCAGACTCCCTGTCCCCTAGTCCTTCCCTACCATTACCCCCCTCCCATATCCCCTCGTCTGCCCCCCCCCCCATTTCTCACTTCCGTCCCCTCATCATCCCCACCATTTCCCACTCCCTCGTCTGATGCCCTCCAAATGGTCTGATGTTCTCATCGGAAAATTGGGAACATCAAGTGATCTGATGTTCCCATCACTGAAATATAAGAAAAATAGTTAAAAAATGAAATGAAAAACCAATAAACTATACTCACGAAATGAACGGCATGGTAAACAACACAGCTCAATTCCAACGCAATTCACACAAAATAATTAAATCAAAATTAAAATAAATCAAAATCTATGAAAATTCAATTTATCAATGTAATCAGAAACATTGAAATGGAATTGTAACATATTTAGTATAGCATGTGTCGTGTTCTTAAATGCAACAGATGGCATTGTTTGTCAAGCAAAGCATAGTTTTACCTGTCACAGGTGTGGCATCTATACTTAAGATATGAACGGAATAGTAAACAACACAGCTCAATTCCAACACAATGTCACACAAAATAATTAAATATAAAATAAAATAAATAGAAATCTATGTAAATAAAATTTATCAGTGCAATCGGAAACATTGAAATGGAATTCGTGACATATTTATTATAGCGTGCATGTTGCTATTATGTGCAACTGTTGGTGCTGTTTTTCAAAAACGAATTGTTTTACCTGTCAGAGGGGTGGCATTTATATAGTAGGTATATAAATAGACGCGCCTATTCGAATGCAACGTTGTGTCAAAATTTCTAAGCAATCGTTGAAGAACTCTCGGTGATTAACGGTTATGCACAAACGAGCATTTCCTTTTTTTTTTTTTAAAGATGTACGAGATACTTGCATCGACAAACTTCCAAATAAACTTAGTGTCTGAATTCCCAGTGCATAGGTTCGAATTCTCTTCACCCCTCCTGTGGAATTTCGCATTGATATATCACGTTTATATGATTTCTCTGTTAAGGAGATATTAATAGGGTATTCAATTTATGAACACATAATAGAACACGAAACAATGGGTATAAATGAGATGATTTAATATTTAGGAAAGACCTGGGTAAATACTGGTTCAATAACGGGGTTGTTGACTGGTGGAACCAATTACCCCGTAACATAATAAACATAGGATCCCTTGATTGTTTCAATCATAGGTTAGACATATATATGAATAAGTTCGGAAGGATATAGATAGGAGCTGTCTCGAGTGGCCCAATAGGCTTTCTACAGTTTCTTTATTCTTAAGTTCTAATGCAAAGTCCTATGTGTTAACAGGCAGAATAACTTTCGTTATTACCAAATATTTCTTTCTAGATTGTTTCTTTTCTAACACTAATAATCATGAATTACTGTCTTAGGTATATTATGTTAGGTTAGGATACGTTAAGTTAGGATATGTTTGATAAAATATCTATGTTATTTTTCACTCAAATAACAAAAAATTGCAATAACATAATTCAATGAAAACTACATTAAATTCAGCTTGTTTGGCAACTCTGCCTATAAGGTACGACTGTAACACCCATGATCCCCCCCCCCACCCCCAGAGCTCACACCCAGGGAAGCCTTCTCCAAGAGGTCAGCCCAGATGGTCTCTGGATCGTCTTGCAAAGATAATTAAAATATTCCTGGCTAGTCTTAGTCAGCTAGTTTCAAGTAGGTGATACTTAATCATGATAATCTTGACTAACATATTAGGGGGGATTATAACTCCCAGAGATCTGTGTAAACACCAGGGACCTACACCATTCGGCTAGGTCAGAGGTCAGCCACACTCCTGTAATTAATAATGCCTCTCCTTGAAGAGGTGTATGGTGGTTGTCAAACATCTTAATGGTAAATTCTTGAGTGTGCACATGTGGGCAGACCTCTTGCAAGGCTCAATGTAGGTTAGCAACAGCAAATCTCCCCCCCTCCACTTTCTCCAGCTAATAGGAGGTATGGCAGTTTTGGGGGCGTGTATATATGCCCCTGTAGTGGAGTTAGAGGGACAGCGACTGCTGGAGGAACAGAGGCAGTGTAGGACACGGGCCATCAAGCGAGGCTCAGGACACAGACTCACTCAGGTGGTGGATCAGGACATGTGTGTGATGTTTCATATTGTCCATGTAAGATTTCTGAACATTTGCCGGTGTTAGAGTAGGGACTTAAAGTTGGTGAACTATCGTATTTTATTCTCAATAAATTCATGTTAATCTCTCAATCAGTGTCAATTAAACGGAACCTTTCAAACTCCTCTGTGTATAGTTTTGTTAACAACCGGCCCGTAGTTATTTGCAATTAAATAAAGGACTCTCCAAGTCAAGCAATGTTTCTTGTCTCAATGTTTGATATAGCTAATGGACAAGCAGGATTGTGGCAGCGTAGTAAATTAAATTGTTCCCTGTGCAGCATTTCCTTGGAAGGGTTCCTTTGGTTCCTGCAGTAATTATCAGTGGCACACCATACGTCAGTTTATATTACGTTACAATGATATTGTCAAGTAAAATTTGAGTTTTGTGTTACAGGAGGAAAGAGGAGAAGCAAAATGGCACCACAGATCAGTCTGCTACCTTGAAGAACTTCATCTGCTTGAGCAAGCCCGTGATCTCCTGCCTGTAGAGAGGTTACTTTCCTGGGAGCATGACCCATGCAGGATTATCATCAATGAGATGACAACGAATAAGTCTAACCACAAGAAATGAGGCACAGTTATCTTGAGGAAATTTATATAAAAGCCGGATATGAATCAGATTAAATGTACACTGATGGGTTATCTAATCCTGCCTATGGCAGAGCTGGAGCAGCAATCACTATAATTAGGAATAATGACTTTCAAACGGAAATGGCGAAATCACGCATTGAGAACGAGGCCTCTTCATCGCAAGCAGAGCTGACTGCCATTGTTATGGCATTAAGATTCCTTGTAACTCTACTGTAGTGTCTACTAAGCTCGTTATGGCAGGAATCACACAATATTGTTCTCGTGTAACTCTCACTTATCAACTTTAAAGTTATTTAACAGGCAACAATTCGTAGTGATAACTCCTGATTTCTTTTATATTATACATTTCGGTTATTTCTGGGAACATCCCACAATAAAGTACTAAGACTATAAGATATTAAAGACTCAAATATAGGAAATACACTTAGTAAGACGGTAAGATAGTAAAGACACAATGAAAATAAGATAGTAAGACACTAAGTAAAGACAGAAAGACATTAAGAAATTAAGCTAGTAAAATACTATAAGAGTAATGAGAGTTAGATAGTAAAGACTGTAAGATGGTAAGATAGTAAAATATTAGGAAATTAAGTTAGTAAGACACTAAGACAATAAAGTGAATAAGATAGTAAAGACAGTAAGATAGTAAAGGCAGAAAGAAAGTAAAGAAAGTAAGATAATAAACACTTGAACACAGTAAGATAATAAAGATAGTAAGATAGAAAAGAGAGTAAGATAGTAGAGACAGTAAGATAGAAAGTCAAGACATTAAGATAGTAAGAAAGTCATGATAGAAAGATAATAAAGCTAGTATGACAGTAACATAATAAAGCTAGAAAGATAGAAAAGACTAAAATAGTAAAACATCTCACAACTTGGTGAGTAGAGGAAGGTGTGATGCACCAGCTCAGTGTTCTTGGTCCAGTCACCAGCAGCCAGAGCCATCACCAAGATTATATCCTTGGGTCACCAGCAGCCAGAGCCATCACCAAGATTATATCCTTGGGTCACCAGCAGCCAGAGCTATCACCAAGATTATATCCTTAGGTCACCAGCAGCCAGAGCCATCACCAAGATTATATCCTTGGGTCACCAGCAGCCAGAGCCGTCACCAAGATTATATCCTTGGGTCACCAGCAGCTGGAGCCATCACCAAGATTATATCCTTGGGTCACCAGCAGCTGGAGCCATCACCAAGATTATATCCTTGGGTCACCAGCAGCTGGAGCCATCACCAAGATTATATCCTTGGGTCACCAGCAGCCAGAGCCATCACCAAGATTATATCCTTGGGTCACCAACAGTCAGAGCCATCACCAAGATTATATCCTTGGGTCACCAGCAGCCAGAGCCATCACCAAGATTATATCCTTGGGTCACCAACAGCCAGAGCCATCACCAAGATTATATCCTTGGGTCACCAGCAGCCAGAGCCATCACCAAGATTATATCCTTGAGTCACCAGCAGCCAGAGCCATCACCAAGATTATATCCTTGGGTCACCAACAGCCAGAGCCGTCACCAAGATTATATCCTTGGGTCACCAGCAGCCGGAGCCGTCACCAAGATTATATCCTTGGGTCACCAGCAGCCAGAGCCATCACCAAGATTATATCCTTGGGTCACCAGCAGCCAGAGCCATCACCAAGATTATATCCTTGGGTCACCAGCAGCCAGAGCCATCACCAAGATTATATCCATGGGTCACCAGCAGCTGGAGCCTTCACCAAGATTATATCCTTGGGTCACCAGCAGCCAGAGCCATCACCAAGATTATATCCTTGGGTCACCAGCAGCCGGAGCTAACACCAAGATTATATCCTTGGGTCACCAGCAGCCAGAGCCATCACCAAGATTATATCCTTGGGTCACCAGCAGCCGGAGCTAACACCAAGATTATATCCTTGGGTCACCAGCAGCCAGAGCCATCACCAAGATTATATCCTTGGGTCACCAGCAGCCAGAGCCATCACTAAGATTCTATCCTTGGGTCACCAGCAGCCAGAGCCATCACCAAGATTATATCCTTGGGTCACCAGCAGCTGGAGCCATCACCAAGATTATATCCTTGGGTCACCAGCAGCCAGAGCCATCACCAAGATTATATCCTTGGGTCACCAGCAGCCAGAGCCATCACCAAGATTATATCCTTGGGTCACCAGCAGCCAGAGCCATCACCAAGATTATATCCTTGGGTCACCAACAGTCAGAGCCATCACCAAGATTATATCCTTGGGTCACCAGCAGTCAGAGCCATCACCAAGATTATATCCTTGGGTCACCAGCAGCTGGAGCCATCACCAAGATTATATCCTTGGGTCACCAGCAGCCGGAGCCATCACCAAGATTATATCCTTGGGTCACCAGCAGCCAGAGCCATCACCAAGATTATATCCTTGGGTCACCAGCAGCCAGAGCCATCACCAAGATTATATCCTTGGGTCACCAGCAGCCAGAGCCATCACCACGATTATATCCTTGGGTCACCAGCAGCTTCTCTCTCTATAATACTCCCACATTTATTCCTTGCTAAACTCTTGGTAAACTTTTGGTAAAATCATCCATGTTAAGAAAATAATTATATAATTGTTCTCATTTTCTCAAACAAGTGAAGCTGAACAAACTTCAAAACAGCCGCCCCCGGGTGGGCTCGAACCACCAACCTTTCGGTTAACAGCCGAACGCGCTAACCAATTGTGCCACGGAGGCTTGGGTTAAACCTGCGTTTGTGTGTTTGTTAACTCTGTTTGTGTGTGTTTACGCGTTTCACATTTAGTTTGTCGTGTCCTCCTTGTTAGTCACAGTTTGTCTGGCAGAAAAGTCTCTCCTTATTTGTCTATTATATCTACCCAACCAGTTGTGTTGGACGGTAGAGCAACGGTCTCGCTTCATTCAGGTCTGCGTTCAATCCCCCGACCGTCCAAGTGTTTGGGCACCATTCCTTCCCCCATCCCATCCAAAATCCTTAATTCTGACCTCTTCCAGGCTATACTGTCGTAATGGCTTGGCGCATTACCCTGATAATTCCCTCCCTCTCTCAATCACATTTACTTATGAAAATATAAACAATGTTTGCCCCTACAACCTGTTCATTGATTTCATTCCATATCCTTCCATATACAAGTTCTCTATTCACCTTCAGTGTGTAAGTGATTAATAACACATTAGTTTCAATAGAAGAGTCATGAGCTGCCAATGAGCGTCCTCTAGGATCCTCAGCATCTCCAGGTTGAGACCATTCATCCAGCGTGTTTCTTCCTTGGTTCCAAGGGTTGTTATAGCCGGGGGGGGGAGGGTTGTAGAGATAAGCTCCCACAGCCTGTAAAGTGCCCGTGATGGCGTGCGTCTCAAATAGTTCTGATAACCAAGTCCAGCTCCTGGTCTGCACGTGTGGCTTAGCGTCTAGGCCTGGCGGAACTACTTCCAGAAACAGGAGAATGGGCGAAGGCGGGTCTCTGGCGCCTTAAAACCAGTTGCTTTGAGCAGATGGGACTCGTTAGCCTGGGAAGGCAGCTCATCGAGGGGAAGGAAAATCCCGAATTCAAACCTCTGCTGTCTTGCGGTTAAACCCAATCATGGGAAAGGCTTCAGGAGTCAACCCTGAGGAAAAATCAGGAGTTATAGTCCCTAAGGCAGTTTGCAGCTGTTTACAGCTAGATTCTGGCAACTCCTGCGACGACACTAGTGCCAAGCGTATCGGCGCCTGCCCTTCCCTTGGATCACATCAGTTGTGTGGAGAGTGTGGATCTGCTACATAGGCAACAGCCGGTTCTCCATAATTACTGCCCAGGCCTGTGCCCTGGAGGGGACACTCCAGCAGGCGATGGCTCTGCACGGGAAGTGACAGTTACCGGTGATAAGCCTACCACTCAATTAGCATAGATGTGTGAGGCGCCAGGGGTTGCTTCCGTCGGTGGGAGAAATCACCCGATTTCATAGTACAGCTACATCCCACCTCAAGCTGAGCGACCCCCAGCCAATAAGGTGCTGTCCCGTAATGGTCCACTTGCTCCACTGAGTGCGTGGGGCTTAGGCCACAATCCAAAAAGCGGATCGTCAACCATGCACCAGGCAAAAGAAAACACAGAGTCACCCAGCTCTCAAACTGGACACATGGAATGTTAGGACTATGACACCGGGTCTCTCGGAAGATCCACTGGAAGTGACCGACGCCCGCAAGGCAGCTGTGATCAACAATGTACTTAGCAGCCTCCAGATGGACATAGTCGCCCTGCAGGAGACACGTCTGCCTGCGACCGGCAGCATACAAGAGAAGGACTTTACCTTCTTCTGGCAGGGCAAACATCCAGAAGAGAAGGGAGCATGGCATTGGCTTCGCCATCAGGAACAGGTTGTTAGGGTCCATCGTTCCACCCACGGAGGGGTCTGCAAGGATCATCAAACTTCATCTTTATACAGCAACAGGAATTGTCAACCTCATCAACGCCTATACACCAACACTGACCTCCTCTACCGAAGAGAAGGACGAGTTCTATGATGACCTCGGCCTAACTCTCAGAGACATGAATCAACAAGAGCCAGTCTTCTTCCTGGGACATTAATGCCAGAGTTGGTTCTGATCACAGCTCTTGGCCTTCCTGCCTGGGCCAGTTTGGATTTGGGAAGATGAATAAGAGTGGGCAGCGCCCCCCTGGAGTTCTGCTGTCATCATGATCTCTGCATCACCAATTCCTTCTTCGATACCAAGCCCCAGTATAAGGTTTCCTGGAGACACCCGAGGTCTAAGCATTGGCACCAACTCAACCTGGTACTTACGGGGGGGGGGGGGGGCTTAGCAATCTGAGAAACGTCAAACTGACCCGCAGCTTCCAGCTCGCAGATTGTGACACCGACAACTCTCTCGTCGTTTGCAGAGTAAAGTTCCAGCCACGGAAAATCCACAGATTAAAGAAGGAGGGAAGACCAAGCATTAACGTAAACAAGACCCGTGACCTTCACAAGGTGGAGGAATTCACTGCTGCGCTGGTAAATGACCTTCCTGTACCACCCTGGATAGCGCAAGTGAGAGGTGGTTACATCTCAGGAGCGCTATTTTCAACACTCCCATATCCACCTTCGGTAAGAGGCAGAACAAGTCAGCGGATTGGTTCAAATCCATTGCAGGGGAACTGTTACACCTCATAGAGGAAAAGAGACGAGCTCTCTCATCCTACAAGAACCTGCCCTCAGAAAGGAACCTAAAGGTCCTCCGTACTGCTCCCAATAGAGTTCAACAACCTGCGAGGCGCTGTACTAATGATTACTGGCTTTGACTTTGTTCCAGCATCCAGACCTCGGCTATTGTCGGCAACATAAGAGGCACATATCAAATAGGCAACAGGCCCTACACAAAACAGGACGGCTCCTCTGAATGATCTCTCCAGTGACGGCCATCACTGGAGAGATCATTAAAGACCGTGATCAACAGATGAATCGGTGGGTGGAACATTACTCCAAACTCTACTCCAGATAAAACATGGTCAGCGTAGAGGCTTTGCATGCAATCGAGTGCCTGCCCATCATGGAAGAACTTGATCTTGAACCGACTGTGGAAGATGTTGAGAAAGCAGTGGATTCACTTTACTCAGGGCAGGCCCCAGGAGACGACAGGAAGTCTGAAGTTCTCATGGGTGCTCGTGTAACATTTAAAACTGAGCTTCATGAACTTCTGAGCCAGTGCTGGAGGGAGTGCTCGGTGCCACAAGACACGAGAGATGCAAACATAATCACTCTCTACAAAAATAAATGTGACAGAAGTAATGTCAACAACTATCGCGGCATCTCCCTCCTCAGCGTCGTCGGCCAACTCTGCTAGGGTCGTCTTGGTCAGGCTTCAGATTCTTGCTGAAAGAGTGTACCCTGAGTCACAGTGTGGTTAGCGAGCAGAGAGGTCGACCACTGACATGGTGTTCTCCCTGAGACAGCTTCAACAAGAGCGTAGGGAGTAGAGAAAAGCCTTGTACATTGCCTTCATTGACCTTTCAAAGGCCTTCGACCTCGTGAGCAGGGACCGACTCTTCAAGATCTTTGCCAAAATTGGCTGTCCACCACCCTTCTCAGCATGATACAATCGTTCCACAAGGACGTGAACGAACAGTCGTGTACGACAGCTCAACATCTGAACCATTCAACATCAACAGTGGTGTTAAATAAGGGCGTTCTTGCTCCAACCCAGTATCTTCTTCGCGATCCTCGTCAAGCATGTCTTTGGCACAACCACAGAGGGCATCTGTCTCCGTACAAGATCTGATGGACAGCTCTAAATCTATCCAGACTCCGAGGACAGACGAAAGTACAGAGGCTAATCCTCAGAGAGTTCCTCTTCGCCGACGACGCAGCAATCACCCACACACACAGCAGAAAGCCTGCATAGCTATTCAGGCTGCTGCAGGCCTGTTAAGCATTCGGACGGACAATCAGCCTGAAGAAGACAATCAGATCATGAACGTCTTGTCCCACAGGTAATGGGACAAGACGTCAATGAACTACCCCTGTATAAACATAGCAGACTATGTGTTGGAGGCAGTTCACGAGTTTGCGCACCTGGGCTCCACAATCTCAGACACCCATTCCCTGGAAACTGAGCTCAACAGGCGTATCATAAAGTCGACAACAACACTGGCCAGGCTCACAAAGTGCGTTTGGAAAAATGCCAAACTGACAGTGCACATAGAGGCACAAGGCTCTCGCGAGGAGAGACGGCTCAATACCTTTCACATGCGGAATCTGAGACACATCCTTGACATCACGTGGAAAGACCACGTCACCAACAACACAGTACTCGAGAGAACAGGAGTCCCTTCAATATTCACTCTCCTGAAGCAGAGATGCATGCAATGGCGGGGACATATCACATGCATGGAAGATGGCTGCATACCAAAGACCTCTTGTATGTAGAACTGGCATTAGGAAGGAGACCCACAGGAAAACCTCAGCTGCGTTTCAAAGATCTCAAGCAGATAACCATCGACATCAACACTTGGGAGGCAGCAGCGGCGGTCAGATCTGCCTGGAGATGCAAAGTGAGGAACGGACTCGAGCAATTCGGGAATGAATCGAAGAAACAGGCGGAGGATAAAAGACTTATGAGGAGGTCTCCACCACTGTCAGAAACATCCGCTTTGGCGTTTATCTGCACTTACTGCTGTCGGGAATGTGATTCTCGGGTTGGCCTTCACAGCCACAGCAGGCGCTGCATCCAACTAGACTACAACAACTAGACACCCAGGGAGCAACTCCATAACCCCACGGTTTGACGGATGCCTACTATATAGTTCCAATAGGGCTTATGTTACCCAGTCATAGTAGGAAAGACATATACGTGTAAGTGGGTGTGAAAGGTAATGTACCAGTAGCCAGAACGCGCTGCTTGACCTGATCTGTGGTACTCGATTTTCCTCAAATTATACACTTTTCTATTTTTTTTCTTATGGAATGATTAAGCTTTCCATTATATTGAATATGATTTTATTTGTTTAATTTATGTGATAACTAACATACAAATATGATTAAACTAAACATAATATAATAATAATAATATAATAATTCATTGTGCCTGGGGACAGGCAGTCAGTTTATACATATAGTACATATTAGGCTTATATCGATCCCCCCCCCCCAACCCTTACCAGGATGCAACCCCACAACAAGCTGACTAACTCCTGGAAACCTATTTATTGCTAAGTGGACAGAGGCATTAGGTGAAAGGAAACTCGCCCATCCATTTCTGTGCCGCCCAGGATTTTTGAGCATTATAATATGAGCTATGTTACTGGGAACTTCCTATCTCTTGGACCAACAGTTCAATCATTCCAATCCCCAAGAGAAATCAAAAGAGTGCTTTCTGCCCAATTTTCCTTTATATCTACATTTGTAAAACATTCGAGAGAAGTCCTGAACCGTCTCCTCCATAGAATACGAACCATGAATTTCCTGCCAGACATATGGCTTCATGCATGGAAGGAGTGTGCATCATTGCATTACCACTTGTCTTACCCAGCATACTGAAAAGTCATATACCACCCTCCTAGATCTCAAGTTGGCCTTTGATATTGCAAATCAAGATGTTATCTTGAGTAAGCTTGCAAGAATGAATATTGGTGGTCGGATTCTTTATTGGATCAGGGGTGACTTATCCAACAGGAAGTCATCTGTATGTTTCCAGGGGCATTGGATTGTAGCAAGAGACATCGAACTTGGCACCCCACAGGAAGGTGACCTCAGTCCTACCTTATTTAATATCTTATTGCTTGCCTTGACAGTTGTACAAGAATGTAAGAAGTCTTGTACTTATAAATAAATAAATAAATCTATTTAAATAAAAATGGAAATGTTCCTTTTTTCAAAATCGCTAATCTCCGAAAGTTCTGCAGTGATTCCTTTGAAGTTTTCACACAACGTTCCAATCGCATTCAAGCAAGTTTTTATATACAAACTACATAGATGTCACGTCTGTGACGGAAATTTAAATACTGTCTTTTTCATGTGCTTTTCATCTGAAGGAATTCTTCAAAACCTCGTTACTGATTGCTTTGAAATTTTGACACAACGTTGCATTCAAAAAGGGGAGTGTTTTTATATACTTACTATATACATGCCTCACCTGTGACAGGAAAAAACATACTTTTTTGAAAAACAGCGCCATCTGTTGGACGTAAGAGCAACGAACACTGTAATCTCCGAAAGTTCTTCACCGATTGCTTTTAAATTTTTACACACAGTTCCATTTCAATACGCGCATGTCTTTGTATACCTACTATGTAGATGCCACATCTGTGACAGGTAAAAAACATTTTTTGTTTAAAACAATGCCATCTGTTGCATGTAAGAACAACATTCACAATACTAAATATGTTACAATTCCATTTCAATGTTTCCGATTGCATTGAACAATTTAATTTTCATAGATTTCTTTTTATTTTCATTTTGATTTAATTATTTTATGTGACATCGCATTGGAGTTGGGTTGTGTTGTTTACCATACCGTTCATTTCATGGGCATAGTTTATTTATTATTTTTTCATTGTTTTTCATTTCGTTTATTTTAACTGTTCCTATTATTTTCAGTGATGGAAACATCAGATCATTTGATGTTCCCAATTTTCTGATGATCAGATCATTTGGGAATGCATCGGACGAAGGAGTGGGGGAGGACGAGGGGAAGGAAGTGAGGGATGGTGTGATGATCGAGGAGACAGGGGTGGGAGATCATGTTGGGGGAGAGCGAGGGGATGGGGGTAGTTGGAAATGGTGGGGACGAGGGAATGGAGAATTGTGGGGAGGAAGAGGGGACAGGGGACGGGGAAATGGTAGGGAGAGCGAGGAGATGGCGGAGTGGCAGATGGTGGGGAGGACGAGGGTATGGTGGAGTGGGTAATTGTTGGAAGGACGAGGGGACGATGGAGTGGGGAATGGTGGGGAGGACAAGGAGACAAAGGAGAGGGGGGGAATGATGTGGAGGACGAGAGGATGGAAGAATGGGAAAAGTTGGGAGGACGAGGGGACGGGGGAAGGGGAAATGGTGGGGAGGACTAGGGGACAGCGGAAGGTTGCTGTAGCCGGGTACAGCTAATAAATAAATAAATAACAAATTATTAAACAAGTTGTTTAACTCTGTACCGAGGGAACCCAACGTCATTAGCACATCATTAGCTTTGCTGATGATATTATGATACACACCACTGGGTATGCTAATACGCAGAACACTGTTCACTCTGTATTAGACTCATATCAGGACCTAGATTTAGTTATCTCTGCAGAGAAAACAAAGATACTAAATCGGCGTTAACCCAGGCAGAGAGGAGCTGTTCGCAAGGTGCAACGGTATGATATCTGCCAGCTTGTCTACGTTAACAGATTTAAATATCTTGGCCTTGAGGTGCCACTGAATGGTTCTGTAATATTCAGACTCTGTCATCAGTATAAAGAGACGCTCAGAGCTCTCAAGCTGTTGCAGGTTATCCCTCAGGTTATGGTGCCAGGGTCAACTTTGTCAAAATGATATTCCTTGCATACATTAGATTTTTAGTGGATTATGCTGCACCTCTGCTTGTCTTAATGCGTGAAAGGAAGCTGGGAGGGCTTGAACAAATGCAGAACGAAGCATTGAGGATAATCCTTGGGTGCCTTCGTACCACAATGATACTTAACATGAGAAAGGAACTTAATATTCCGTGCGTCGTTGATCGTGTTACTGAAATTAACTGTCAAATTGGAATAAAATGGCCAAGGCTAACTCATCCTAACCTTTGAACAGAATCCCTCCAGAATTTCTTTATTGAAAATCAATACTGTTCCAAATGGATAACTAAAACTGGAATTGAACTCAGAATGTATCAGATATATAATTAGTACCATGAGAGACAACGACGGCACTTTCCTGCCCCGTGGGAGATTACACGCTTTCCAATTTTAATCCCTCCCTTTCCACCCAAAAAGCAAATTAGAGATCAGCCAAGCTTCGTCTTGAGGCAAAGCTCAACACCTCAAGCCATATTGATGCTCTGTCCACAGAGCATTCTCTCTCTCTCAAATCATATACACTGATGGTTCCCTACAGCGCCCCACGGGTGCAGCTGCAAGTGCAGTTGTCCTGACAATGGGCAATGGTTTATATTTTGAGTGCGGGAGTCCGTATAAACAACTGAGCCTCAACCCTTCAGACCGAAACTATTTGCATTGCTTCTTGCATTGAAATGTGTTAAAGTTTCCAAACTTGATACATAAATTGTAAGTGACTTTTTATCATCCTTAATTGCTCACAACTCTTTAAGACGTAACTGTACCATGTTCGTGTCTGAAGCTAGAAGCAAATACAACAAAATTATTAATGATGGTTTGCCAAAGAATCTGTCTTTAGAGGAGAAATTGAGTATAACCTTGGATTGTCAATAAGCAGTCTGAGAGCAATAGTACACCAAGAACTTCAACAAAATCTTGTAGATAGGAGGCAAAGTGAAATCGACACCAGTAATTCCATCTATCATCATTCTATCATACGAGAGGAGCCACACATTTATGGATCATCCAATAAAATCAGCAGACTTCTACATGTTACTACTGCTCAGCTTAGACTGGGATACAAGTATCTCTGGGAATTTTCATTATCTGCTGACGGAGACCTGACCAAATGTAAACTGTGTCAACCAAATTCTTCGCACACCCTCCGTCACTGTGTGATGGAGGGTGAAAAGATACGTGAATTCAAAGACAACTCCGTAACACATGTTCAAGATATGTGTAAATATTTAATTCAAAATAATCTGCTGCCAGAAGTCTTGGTCAAATCTCCCCAGTTTGCTAACCGCAGGTAGTATCTGAGTGATTATAACCTATCCACCGCTGTCTATTAGATGGGGAGGGGGGGGGGCGGTGTGTAGGATAAACATATCAATTGTGACTCTAGCTCTCCACATATGTCAGTTGCTTAAATTAAAAACTGTACTTGTGGTCGGTCTCGAGCCCACTGCTGATGTGACGAAATGCATTTAATTTTGTAACTAGCTCATCAAGATTGTAACTTGCTTAGCTAAATGAATTGTGGTGTATGGGGGGGGGGGGTGCAAAATAATTGAATTGAACTAAAAAGAAAAAACAGGATTCTAGCCCAGAATTCTCGATTGTGAGTCGAGAACGAATCCGATTGTACTACCGGGACCCTCTATGTCCTTAATATAAAAATATTATATAAACCAAATTGAAAAAAAAAATCTGAAAATGAGGAAAATAATTCTACCTCTTAGACAATTCAGGCCTTGCATTCTGTGTGTATAACAATGTTTGACAACGAAGGAATTAATCAGATCCTTTATGTACTTTCGTATATAGTAATACATCTTCAGAAAGATGACTATTACAAGTCTGGTTGATGAAGATTAAGCCCATCCAAGAGGTGGCACGGGCATGAATAGCCCGTAAGTGGTAGATTTTTTTGTTTAGTAAATGTATACTGTGTGCTGAGGTCGCATTTAATCGTCAGGCTGCTATCGCCGGGAGGATACTGCTTGACAGTATTTATGAGGGTGTCCAGCTGCTGGACACCTTGTTGACCAGAAGAGTGGCAGTGTTGTTGACGTCAGGGTGGTTACTGCAAGATTCAGGGATTCTTAAAGTTCTCCTAAGTTCGTTGGTTGCTTCACATTCCAAGAGAAAGTGAAGTAGTGGCTTTTCTGTTATAATTTGGCAAATGATGCATTCTCTCTCTCAAGGTTCACCAATCTCCCAGTTGCATCTGTAACCTAGACGTTAGCGGGCCGGCCGGCCGAGCGGACAGCACGCTGGACTTGTGATCCTGTGGTCCTGGTTTTGATCCCAGGCGCCGGCGAGAAACAATGGGCAGAGTTTCTTTCACCCTATGCCCCTGTTACCTAGCAGTAAAATAGGTACCTGGGTGTTAGTCAGCTGTTACGGGCTGCTTCCTGGGGGTGGAGGCCTGGTCGAGGACCGGGCCGCGGGGACACTAAAAAGCCTCGAAATCATCTCAAGATAACCTCAAGATAGACGTAGTCTATATAACCAAACTGCTATTTCCCCTGTGGATTCCTTTTGGGATGTTTAACCTTTCTAACTTTGTGGCCTGAAGATACCATACTGCAGAGGGCGAACCATCTGCTACTCTCTGGTGTTGATGGGCTATGTTGAGGTGTGGGAGTTTTTTGGTGATTGTGTTTTTATATACTCTAGGCTGGGTTGGATTATTTTTATGTATCACTGGATGACAAGTTGCCAGTTTAGCAATTTCATTGGCTTTCTCATTTAATGGGATTCCAACATGGGATGGGTTTAGGGTGATGTTGAGTCTTTTGCCTTTAGCGACTGCTCCAAGATACAAACTGGTGGTAATTATTTCCACGTTGTCTTTCCACTGCTTTTTTTCTAATATTTGTTATGGAGCTTTTGAGTCTGTGTATGATTGCATTTTGAGTGTTTTATTGAATCACGTGTGCGAATGCCTATTTTATTAGCTAACAGCTCAGTTTGGGTTGATAATACTGGTCCTCCCAGTCTCTATATGCCTCTCTTCATGCCAGTCAGTATGCCTGCTTGTTGTCCGTGCACAGAGCATCGCCCGCACTCTTATATTCTGTGTCCACGATCAGTCTGATAGGATGTGGGTGGTTCCTGCCATGATACACATTTGCTTTTCTTTGATGTGCCTTAGAATTGTTGGATCATCGGCAGTCTTTTTCATTGGAAGATCTTCTATTACTATTTTGAAGGTATGCTCCTCCCACGGTGGGGAACAAGTGTAGTTAGGGTGTGGTTGATCACACCCTCTATCAAGAATCATGCTTTTTAATTGTGGTTTGTTTAGGACATTCTCGCTATGTCAGCCCAAAAGTTTCCGTGGTTTTGGGCACGTCCAACCACCAAGGCCTGCCGGACTAGGACTGCATCAAGAGAAATAATTGTCTTACTGATAATCGTACATGTTCTTTGTGATATTCTTTCTTGAAGAGAGGGCAAACCTGTTTCCATTCATAGAGTTTCAAGTGGGTCCATATCGGGGCTCCCAGGGTAGCTCTCATAGCATTCTTTTGGATTATTTCAAGATTTTTCCACTGTTGTGGAAAAGTCTTGTGAATGCAGGTGCGGCATAGTCGATCACTGATCTGACTGCCTGTACATAGTATGTGCGAAGGACTTGCAGATTGGCTCCACCAGAGAAGGAGGGTAGCAACCTGAGGATTGCCGTCCAGGCCGCAGTGCTCTGTCTCTTAAGTTTGTGATCTCAGCATTAAAATTTATGTGTCCAGGATTATTTCTAGATACTAATAAGTGTCCACCCATTCAATTGGTTGACAGTGTACTGTGAGTTCGATGTTGGGCTTCGCTATTTTTATGGATACGGCTTTTATCTTTGTGGTGTTGAGTTTGATACTAATCTGCTTTGCCTCTTCACTGATGGAGTCTAAGCATTTGGGTGCAAAGCTCGCCACATCCCTTCCTTTTATGATGATGACAAAATCGTCCCCGTAGTTTAGCAGCCTGCAGTGTTGAGGTAGTTTCAGCCTCATAATTCTTTCCATTACACAGTTGAAGAGAAGGAGACTCAGAATGCCTCCTTGCGATGTACCATTTTCAGGTCTTTTGTATTCAGAGACTGTGCCAAGAAGTTTCCCTCATGCTTCTCTGTTTATGAGACTGTTTTTTGCTCTAGGAGACCAGGTTGCCTCTGACCTTTTTTGTCAATGAGGCAGCAGAGAATAGCTGGGGCGCTAGCCAGTTCAAAGGCTTTCTCGAGGTCCAGGAATATCAGCATTCCTTGTCTGTCATTCAAGTGGGCTAACAGAGCTGTAATACATTTTACTGTGTCAAACCCTCTTCTATAGACATACATATCATGGTGAAGTCTAGGCCTTTTCCACTCAATTCTGTTTATAGCAATTCTGTCAGCCATCTTGGCTGCACATCTTTGAAGAGAGATGGCCTGGTATTTGCTAAAACTTTGGGTTTTGTGATCAGCACTATGTCTGCTCTATTCCAAGCTGTAGGTCTAGTTTGAGAAGTCAAGGCTAAATTAACTAACCTAAAGTATGCAATGTTTCCCTCTGGGCCGATATTTCTAATCATTTTATAGGTTATTTTGTCGTCTCCAGTGGAAGTATCTTTGGAGTTTTTCTTAGATCGATTCAGCTCATCTTGTATGAAAGGGGTATTAGTGTCATAGACTTCTGCACCTGTTGTAAGTATTCTGGGCCACCTCTCTTCCTCTAATCCGGTTTTCACTTCTAATACATTTGGTTGAAGCTGATTACTGGCTGGTCTTTCTGCAATCCAGGTTGTCAGTACTTCTGCTTCCAGTTGAGGATCCTAAGGGTGTGGGGCCTTGGGGTTTTTATTTCCCTTGGCCCGGTGGATTTGCTGCCACATCTCTCCAAGAGAGGTGTGTTCATTCAGATGTGAACACCAGTACAGCCATTTTTGTTCTTTTATTAGCCTGGTCTTTTGATGCACGTGTTCCTTGACCTCACAAAGTAAGGTCCTGTTGAGGTCACTTGGTCGCTTTTTGTATAGTTTCCTTGTTCTCCTGAGTCAATGATTGAGTTCTTTGACACGTTCAAAATTGTTCTTTTGATCTTTGTGGTGTCTTGTGGACTGCTTTTTTATTGGAATTGAGTGGTTAGCTGCACTTTGAATCGTTCTGAAAAATCTTGTTCTGCCTGATTAATGTCTTCGGGAACATCAGAGTTTCTTTGCCACACTAGAGTGAGGTTTTGAAATCAATCCCATTTTGCTAAAGCAAAGTTCCGGCTTCAGATGGAGGTGGGGTGGGTAGATCTAACTTAAGATCAATTTGGTCCCATAGTGATCGCTTGTGGGTGTGGGCTCAACTGACCATGTTGCTGCATCTCTTAGATAAGCGGAAACGAAAGTAAAGTCTAATCTACCTACTTGGATGTGGGTGGATTCATTCTTGTTTAGGATTTGGATTTTTGGTAGATGGACTAGTAGATGTGCTATGTGAGGGCCGGCCTCATTAATTGTGTTCGAGCCCAGTACCAATCGATGATGGGCATTATAATTACCACAAATGAGTGTGTTTAATGTAGTCCCGTGTCCAAATAACGCCGAGAGATCCATTTCAGCTTGTGGAGACCATCAAATATTAAACATTACAAGTTTTTAGTGCCTTAGCTCAATTTATACTCTCATTACCTCTGTCCATGGTCTACAGTCGGGTGGGCTGGTTATGGGTTTGGAGATCAGGTTACATTTCACATAGATTGCACATCCCCAGGATTGTCCATTGACCCATGGAAGGAAGAAGCCTCGATACCCTGAGATTTTAGATTCTAATCCGGCTCGAAGCAAGCTCTCCCGTAGTAACAGGATGTCTATGTCTTTGGTAATGCTATGCATAGCAGGCGTTGTAATTTTGTGCACAGCCCTTGCGCATTCCATTGCAGAATCTTTAGTTCTCTAGGTTGTTCGAACTTGCTGATATTACCATGGTATAAATGGAGTCTGATGAACACGCCATCGAAGTTGAAACTGGAGTTGAGGATCTTGGTGTACCTGAAAATGACTCATCAATTTTGCTTTAAGACGTACTGGACTCTACCTGTTTTTCAGGAGTGTCTCCTGCCCTGCGTTCTTGAAGGTGAGGCTATTGTTTATTCAAATTTCTTGAGCTTGTGCTCAATTGTCTTTCGAGTCTCTGTGGTTGGCTTGATACCGTGTATCGACAGCAAACTATTGACCAATTCCGTGACCAAGGTTTTAGGCATTGGCCGGAGGGTGTCCAGTTGTGCTAGAGCACTATTTACTGTTGCACTGGTTTGGGGCCTGTTTACTCTGGCCGTTATCAGTGGAAACTTTGACGCTCTAGCTATCATTGCCCCAAGTGTACTTACTGGATGCAATGGGCGGGCGACTACGTTGAACTATTTTCTTGTGACCCCCAGCTATCCAGTTGTCCTGGACGATGGCCTTCACTGTTACATGTCTGTTGTGGTGGTGAATATATTGGCAGGAAAGAGGGGTGTAAAACACTGTCTTTGCTTACTAACTTAAGAGTAAACTTCAGAAGGCCCAATGACCCTTACATGTGAGTTCCAGGAATCAACAACACTTATGAGATAATAATGTGGCATTAATGAAATATTAATGAGATAATAATGAGATATTAACAAGATATTAATGAGATAATTATGAGATTTTAATAAAATGTTATTGAGATAACTGTGAATTAATGATCATACTCAAATCGTTTTTTATGGATCAATACAAAATGAATACAAATTATACAAACCGTTACTAATGCTCGTATTACATAGTTTTGTGATCTGCATTAAAGCAGAATCAGAAATGATTCTGTTGAAAATAATTTTACAATTCATTATTAAAGAAGACCTTTCCCAATGTAATTTGGAAAGAAATTTCTGACAAATGAGCAAACAGAGCATTTGTTAATTTGTTATTTATTATAGAATATGTATGCTGCAAAATTGTAAATGTCAAATCTTTGGATATTTGAACTACATAAACCTATTACAACCTTTACAAGATATTTTATTAATGACACAGCAGTCACTACGAGGTGTGTTTCTAACTAATAATTTTCCAACAGTTTTTCATAATTAAACAATACGTATACATCAAAAAGTTCCAAGCCCTTAGCGATATTTTTAAATCCATAATAATATGATAAACGTAACACATGTTGTTGGGGAATTTTTTCACTTCATATATTATTATAATACAAGCAATACCCGGCCACAGCAACCTTCCCTTTCCCCCCAGTCCTCCCCACCATTCCGCCCTCACCCGTCCCCGCGTCCACCCCACCATTCTCCACTACACCATCCCCTCTTCCTTCCCACCGTGCCCCACTCCCCTGTCCCTTTGTCCTCCCCACCATTCTCCATTCCCCCACCCCCTTGTCCCCACCATCCCAGACTCCCCTGTCCCCTCGTCCTTCCCTACCATTACCCCCCTCCCTTGTTCCCCTCGTCTGCCCCACCATCTCTCACTTCCGTCCCCTCGTCATCCCCACCATTCCCCACTCCCTCGTCCGATGCCCTCCAAATGGTCTAATTTTCTCATCGGAAAATTGGGAAGATCAAGTGATCTGATGTTCCCATCACTGAAATATAAGAAAAACAGTTAAAAAAATGAAATAAAAAACCAATAAACTATACTCACGAAATGAATGGCATGGTAAAAAACACAGCTCAATTTCAACACAATTCACACAAAATAATTAAACCAAAATGAAAATAAATCAAAATCTATGAAAATTCAATTTATCAATGCAATCAGAAACATTGAAATGAAATTGTAACATATTTAGTATAGCGTGTGTCTTGCTCTTACATGCAACAGATGGTGCTGTTTTTCTAGAAAAGCATAGTTTTACCGTCACAGGTGAGGCATCTATACTTATACTTACGATATGAACAGAATTGTGTCAAAATTTCAAAGCAATCGTTGAAGAACTTTCGGTGATTAACAGTTATGCACAAACTAGCATTTCAATTTTTATTTAAATAGATGTGCGAGATAGTTTGCTACGACAAACTTCCAAATAAACTCAGTGTCAGAGTTCCCAGTGCATAGGTTCGAATCCTCTTCACGGCTCCTGTGGAATTTCTCATTGACATATCACGTTTGTATGATTTCTCTGTTAAGGAGATATTAATAGGAAATTAAATTTATGAACACATAATAGAACACGAAACAATTGGTATAAATGAGATGATTTAAAGTTTAGGAAAGACTTGGGTAAATACTGGTTCAACAACGGGATTGTTGACTGGTGGAACCAATTACCACGTAACATAATAAATATAGGATCCCTTGATTGTTTCAGTCATAGGTTAGACATATATATGAATAAGTTCAGGAGGATATAGATAGGAGCTGCCTCGAATGGCCCAATTGGCCTTCTACAGTTTCCTTTATTCTCAAGTTCTAATGGAAAGTCCTATGTGCTAACAGGCAGAATAACTTTCGTTATTTCCAAATATTTCTTTCCAGATTGTTTCTTTTCTAACACTAATAATCACGAATTACTGTCTTAGGTATATTATGTTAAGTTAGGATACGTTAAGTTAGGATATGTTTGATAAAATATCTATGTTATTTTTAACTCAAATAAAAAAAAATTGCAATAATATAATTTAAGGAAAACTACATTATTTCAAAAGATTTTTTGTTGAAAAATTAAATAATTAAACAAAGTTCAGCTTGTTTGGCAACTCTGCCTATAAGGTACGACTGTAACACCCATGACCACCCCCCCCCCCAGAGCTCACACCCTGGGAAGCCTTCTCCAAGAGGTCTGCTCAGATGGCCTCTGGATCGTCTTGCAGAGATAATTAAAATATTCCTGGCTAGTCTTAGTCAGTTAGTTTCAAGTAGGTGATATTTAATCATGATAATCTTGACTAACATTTTAGGGGGGATTATAACTCCCAGAGATCTGTGTAAACACCAGGGACCTACACCTTTCGGCCAGGTCAGAGGTCAGCCACACTCCTGTAATTAATAATGCCTCTCCTTGAAGAGGTGTATGGTGGTTGTCAAACATCTTAATGGTAAATTCTTGAGTGTGCACATGTGGCAGACCTCTTTCAAGGCTCAATGTAGGTTAGCAACAGCAAATCTCCCCCCCCCCTCTATCTCCAGCTAATAGGAGGTATGGCAGTTTTGGGGGCGTGTATATATGCCCCTGTAGTGGAATTAGAGGGAGACACTCAGTTCACCCAGTGAGCCAACTCCACGCTGACTTATCTCAAGTAGCACAGAGCATCACCTTCACTCACCAGACCACTCCACAAGTAATCATTTGAATTTCATCATGGAATTCCAATTGAATTATAATCGATCCAGCAATGCTGCTCAGAGTAGGAAAAGACCATCGATACTGGATATAAGTTCTAAAAGTGACGGCGAGTGGCATCACATGAATAAGGCGAACAGGACAAGCCACTCCATGACGACCCATCGCCCATTAATCCTTCCAGCTTCTCCAGCTCTCCCAGCGCCTCAGACTAGATCTACGCTTCCAATCTTCAAAGTGCAGCACACGGAAGGTAAGTCTTCCTACGCTACTGTAGTGGACCTGGAAAAAGAGTAACACCAGCTCCAGGTCAGAGCAAAACGTAATCTCAGAGGAGAATACATTCTGAGGCCTAAAGACGAGTCGGCCGCTACGATTCTAAAAAATTACGCAAAATGTGAGGAACTGAAACCAAAGGATAAAATAAGTAAAATCATTGTCCTCCACTATCCCTTGCATATGGCCCTTGGCCATCTTGAAAAGCTGAACTATGTGGTGACAGCAGAGAGATGCCAAGTACGAACCACAAAACAGGAAACCCGACAAGTCCTTCTCACAGTAAGAGGACGGATCCCGGAGAAACTTGACCTTGGAATCTGGGGCGTGTTCCAACACAGGCCTTACACCCCAGAACCCCTAAGATGCTTCAGATGTCAGAGATTTGGGCATCACAAAGATGGCTGCCAACGCCCAGTGAGGTGCGGAGTCTGCAGCCAGCCCCATGACACAAAAACATGTATTGATAAGCTCAAGGCAAACCACCCTGTTCAGGCAAAATGCCCAAATTGTTCCAAGGCACATCATGCTTGGAACTTGAAATGCCCTGAAAGGCTCAAAAGGCTTCAAACGAACCCCACCACGCCTACAGCGGAGCCGAAACCCCCACCAAAACGAATACCAGCTCCCATGCCCACTAAAACCGCGTGGGGTCTACCCATTCAGGAAGAGGGGGCACACGGCCCTTCACCATCGGCCATGGTGAAGGGTGAGAAGACAGTACAGGACAAAAAGAAAGATGGAGGACACAAGAATCATGTTCAAAGCAGTCGGCCTCCCATTTCCTCAAGCAAGCACACTGGGGCCAATAGGAGTAGCAATTCCAGTGTCAAAGTTACCACCGAGAAGGGTCTAAAAGCTACTAGGCCCCAAACCTGCACAACATTAAATAGTGCTCCCACTGAACTGGACGCTCTCTGGCCAATGCTCAAAACTTTGGTCACTGAGTTGATCGAAAGCCTGCTGTCATCACATGGAATCAAGCAAACCACAGAGACTCGGAAGACAATTGAGCACAGGCTCAAAAATTTCGAAGATGTAATATCCACACCGTCAAGACAGCAGGGCAGGAGACACCCCCATAAAAAACAGATAGAGTCCAGCTCGTCGGAAAGCGACATTGATGAGTCAATTTCAGGTCCACTAAGAACCTATACACCAATTGCAACTTCCATGGCGTGTTCATCAGACTCCATGGATACCACGGAATTATCAGCACATTCCAAGAACCTAGAGGTCTAAAGATCCTGCAATGGAATGCGCAAGGACTGCGCACTAAATTGCAACACTTGCAATGCATAGCAGCAACCAAGGGCATAGACATCCTGATACTACAAGAGATCTTGCTTCGAGCCGGATTAGAACCTAAATCGAGGCTATCGAGGCTTCTTCCTTCCATGGATCAATGGTCAATCCAGGGGATGTGCAATCTATGTAAAATGTGACCTGATCTCCAAGTCCATAACCAGCCCACCCAATTGTGGAGCAGGGACAGAGGTAATGGGAGTCACCATTGAGCTAAGACACGACAAACTTGAAGTGTTCAATGTGTACAGGTCTCCACATGCCGAAATGGATCTCTCTGTGTTATTTGGACACGCGACAACAACAAACACAATCATTTGTGGAGATTTTAATGCCCATCATCGATTGGCACTGGGCTCGAACAGAACAAATGAAGCCGGCATACACATTACACATCTACTTGACCAGCTTCCAGAAATACAAATCCTAAACAAGAATGAACCTACCCACATCCAAGGAGGCAGATTAGACCTAACCTTCGTTTCAGCCTCCCTAAGAGATGCAGCAACATGGTCAGTTGAGCCCACACTCACAAGCGACCACGATGGGGTCCAAATTGATCTTCAGTTAGACCTACCCACCCCACCTCCGCCTCCATCTGAAGCCTGAAACTTTGCTTTAGCAAACTGGGACCGATTTCAAAACCTCATTTCAGAGTGGCAAAAAAACTATGATCTTCCCGAAGACATTAATCAGGCAGAACAAGAATTTGTCAAAGCGATTCAAAGTGAAGCCAACCACTCAATCCCACTGAAAAAACAGTCCACCGGACACCATAAAGATCATTGGTACTATTGCGAACGTGTCAAAGAACTCAACCATAGACTCAACAGAACAAGAAAGCTATACAAAAAGCAGCCAAGTGACCGCAACAGGATCTTACTTTGTGAGGTCAAGGAACATGTACATCGAGAGACCAGACAAATAAAAGAACAAAAGTGGCTGGAATGGTGTTCACACCTGAATGAACACACCTCTCTCGGAGAGATGTGGCAGCAAATTCACCGAGCCAAAGGGAATAAAACACCTAAAGCTCCACACCCCAAGGATCATCAACAGGAAGCCGAAGTACTGGCAACCAGGTTTGCAGAGAGAGCAGCCAGCAATCAACTTCCACCAGATGTATTAGCAGTACAGACCGGACTAGAGGAAGAAAGGTGGCACAGAATCCTTACAGCATGTGAAGAAGTCTCTGACACTAATGCCCCCTTCACACTGGATGAGCTCAATCGGGCTAAGAAAAACTCCAAGGATACATCCCCTGGAGCCGACAAAATAACCTATAAAATGATTAGAAACCTCGGCCCAGAGGGAGACGCTGCATACCTAAGGCTAATTAATTTAGCCTGAACTTCTCAAACAAGACCTTCTGCTTGGAATAGAGCAGACATAGTGCCGATCCCAAAACCCAAAGATCCAGCTAACCCCAGGCCCATCGAAAAAACCTTTGAACTGGCTAGCGCCCCAGCTATTCTCTGTTGCCTCATTGACAAAGAGGTCAGAGGCAACCTGCTCTCCTGGACCAAAAACTGTCTCATAAATAGAGAAGCAAGAGTAAAACTTCATGGCACAGTCTCTGAGTACAAAAGACATGAAAATGGTACACCGCAAGGAGGTATTCTCAGCCCTCTTCTCTTCAACTGTTTAATGGAAAGAATAATGAGGTTGAAACTCCCACATCACTGCAGGCTGCTAAACTACGCGGACGACTTTGTCATCATCATAAAAGGAAGGGATGCGGCGCGCCTTGCACCCAAATGCTTAGACTGCATCAGTAAAGAGGCAAAACAGATTGGAATCAAACTCAACCCCTCAAAGTCAAAGGCCATGCCCATAAAAATAGCGAAGCCCAACATCCAACTCACAGTATAGGGTCAACCAATTGAATGGGTCGACACCTATCAGTATCTAGGAATCATCCTGGACACACACATGAATTTTAATGCTGAGGTCACTTACTTGAGAGAGCGAACTGCGGCCCGGACGGCAATCCTCAGGTCGCTAATCTCCCTTTCTGGAGGAGCCAATCTGCAAGTCCTTCGCACATACTATGTACAGGCAGTCAGATCAGTGATCGATTATGCCGCACCTGCACTCACAAATCTATCACACCAACAGTGGAAAAAGCTTGAAGTTGCCCAAAACAATGCTATGAGAGCTTCACTGGGAGCCCCTATGTGGACCAGGCTTGAAACTCTTAGACTGGAGACGGGTTTGCCCTCTCTACAAGAAAGAATATCACAAAGGACAGCTACAATTATCAGTAAGATCATTATTTCTTCTGATCCAATCCCAGTACGGCAGGCCTTAGTGGTTGGACTAGGCCAAAACAATGGAAACTCTTGGGCTGCAAGAGCAGGAAAAGTCCTAAACAGACTACATTTAAAAAACATGATTCTTGATAGAGAGGGTGATCATCCACACCCAAATTACACTCCTTCCGCGCCGTGGGAAGAGCCTACTTTCAAAATAGTAATAGAAAGTCTCCCAATGAAAAAGGGTGCCTATGATCCGACAATCCTAAGGCGCATAATAAAAGAGCAAATATATAGCATAGCAGTAGCAGGAGCCACCCACATCTTCACAGACGGATCGGTGGACACAGAAAATGAGAGTGCTGGCGCTGCTCTTTGCACAGCCAGCGTACAGGCATATTGGAGATTGGGAGGACTAGTATCATCAACCCAAACTGAGCTGTTTGCCATACAACAGGCATTCGCATATGCGATTGCACAAAACACTCAAAATGCAATCATACACACAGACTCAAAAGCTACACTTCAAATACTAGGACAAAAACAGTGGAAAGATAATGTGGAAATAATTACCACCATTTTGTATCTTGGAGCAGTCGCTAAAGGCAAAGGACTCAACATAACTTTAAACTGGATCCCATCCCATAGTGGAATCCCATTAAATGAAAAAGCTGATGAAATTGCTAAATTGGCAACTCGTCATCCAGTGATACATAAAACAATTCAACCCAGCTTAGAGAACATAAAAAACATCATCACCAAAAAACTCTCACATCTCAACAAAGCCGACCTACACCAGAGAATAGCTGAAGGTTCGCCATCTGCAACATGGTATCTTCAGGCAACCAAATTAGAAAGGTCAAATATCCCAAAAGGAATCCACAGGGAAATAGCAGTTAGGTTATATAGACTACGTCTAGGTTACAGATGCAACTGGGAGATTGGTGAACCCCGACAGAGAGAGTGCATCTTCTGCCAAACTGTCACAGAAAAGCCATTACTTCACTATCTTTTGGAATGTGAAGCAACCAATGACCTTAGAAGAGCTTTAAGAGTTCCTGAATCTTGCAGTGGCCACCCTGAAGCCATCAACACAGCCACTCTCTGGTCAACAAAGGTGTCCAGCAGCTGGACACCCTCATAATGACTGTGAAGCAGTATCCTCCCCCACGATAACAGCTTGATGGTTAAATGGAAACTCAGAATAGTGAGAAAAAAAATTGTACCACTTACTGGCTATTCATGCCCGTGCCACCTCTTGGGTGGCTTAATCTTCATCAATCAATCAATCAATTAGAGGGAGAGCGACTGCTGGAGGAACAGAGGCAGTGTGGGCCACGGGCCATCAAGCGAGGATCAGGACACAGACTCACTCAGGTGGTGGATCAGGACATGTGTGTGATGTTTCATATTGTCCATGTAAGATTTCTGAACATTTGCCGGTGTTAGAATAGGGACTTAAAGTTGGTGAACTATCATATTTTATTCTTAATAAATTCTTGTTAATCTCTCAATCAGTGTCAATTAAATGGAACCTTTCAAACTCCTCTGTGTATAGTTTTGTTAACAACCGGCCCGTAGTTAATGGCAATTAAATAAAGGACTCTCCAAGTCAAGCAATGTTTCTTGTCTCAATGTTTAATATAGCTAATGGACAGGCAGGATGGTGGCAGCGTAGTAAATTAAATTGTTCCCTGTGTAGCATTTCCTTGGAAGGGTTCCTTTGGTTCCTGCAGTAATTATCAGTGGTACACCATACGTCAGTTTATATTACGTTAAATTTAAATAACCAGTGTTCAATACCTAATATCCTCTAGGCTTTACCTTTATCATTTTTTTCAAAAGGTTACCAAATACAACCAGTAGGAAGTGTTACTCAGTATATATTAGCATTAATCAGTATAGTCTAGGATACCATATATTAAGTTTAGTGTTACAATATAAAATAAGTGTTACACGACAGCTGCACTGTTACTGTCCCTCGCCACTGTTAAAATCAGAATCAAGGAACTGATTGCTAATCTTGCAATTAAGATAGCCAGAGACCCCCATTACAATGATATTGTCAAGTAAAAATTTAGTCCTGTATTACTTACAGGAGGAAACAGCAGAAGAAATATGGTACCACAGATCAGTCTGCTACCTTGAAGAACTTCATCTGCTTGAACAAGCCCGTGATCTCCTGCCTGTAGAGAGGTTACTTTCCTGGGAGCATGACCCATGCAGGCTTATCATCAACGAGATGACAACGAATAAGTCCAACCACAAGAAATGAGGCACAGTTATCTTGAGGAAATTTATATAAAAGCCGGATATGAATCAGATTAAATGTACACTGATGGGTCATCTAATCCTGCCGATGGCAGCGCTGGAGCAGCATTGACTATAATTAGGAATAATGACTTTCAAACGGAAATGGAGAAATCACGCATTGAGAACTAGGCCTCTTCATCGCAAGCAGAGCTAACTGCCATTGTTATGGCATTAAGATTCCTTGTAACTCTACTGTAGTGTCTACTAAGCTCGTTATGGCAGGAATCACACAATATTGTTCTCGTGTAACTCTCAGTTATCAACTTTAAAGTTATTTAACAGGCAACAATTCATAGTGATAACTTCTGATTTTTTTTATATAATACATTTCGGTTATTTCTGGGAACATCCCACAATAAAGCATTAAGACTATAAGATATTAACGACTCAAATATAGTAAATACACTTAGTAAGACGGTAAGATAGTAAAGACACAATGAAAATAAGATAGTATGACACTAAGTAAAGACATTAATACAGTAAGATAGTAAGACACTAAGTAAAGAAGTAAAGACAGTAAGACATTAAGAAATTAAGCTAGTAAAATACTAAGAGAGTAATGAGTGTTAGATAGTAAAGACTGAAAGATGTAGGATAGTAAAAACACTAACATAGTAAGATATTAGGAAATTAAGCTAGTAAGACTCTAAGACGGTAAAGAGAATAAGATAGTAAAACAGTAAGATAGTAAAGGCAGAAATAAAGTATAGAAAGTAAGATAATAAACACTTGAACACAGTAACATAGAAAAGAGAGTAAG
This sequence comes from Procambarus clarkii, assembly GCF_040958095.1. Taxonomy (NCBI): domain Eukaryota; kingdom Metazoa; phylum Arthropoda; class Malacostraca; order Decapoda; family Cambaridae; genus Procambarus; species Procambarus clarkii. The sequence goes on from NC_091173.1 coordinate 36,994,229, forward strand.
ATAGTAGAGACAATAAGACAGTTAGAAAGTCAAGACATAAAGATAGTAAGAAAGTCATGATAGAAAGATAATAAAGCTTGTATTACAGTAACATAATAAAGTTAGTAAGATAGAAAAGACTAAAATAGTAAAACATCTCACAACTTGGTGAGTAGAGGAAGGTGTGATGCACCAGCTCAGTGCTCTTGGTCCAGTCAACAGCAGCCAGAGCTATCACCAAGACTCTATCCTTGGGTCACCAGCAGCCAGAGCCGTCACCAAGATTATATCCTTGGGTCACCAGCAGTCAGAGCCATCACCAAGACTATATCCTTGGGTTACCAGCAGCCAGAGCCATCACCAAGATTATATCCTTGGGTCACCAGCAGTCAGAGCCATCACCAAGACTATATCCTTGGGTCACCAGCAGCCAGAGCCATCACCAAGATTATATCCTTGGGTCACCAGCAGTCAGAGCTATCACCAAGATGATATCCTTGGGTCACCAGCAGCCAGAGCCATCACCAAGATTATATCCTTGGGTCACCAGCAGCCAGAGCCATCACCAAGATTATATCCTTGGGTCACCAGCAGCCAGAGCCATCATCAAGATTATATCCTTGGGTCACCAGCAGCCAGAGCCATCACCAAGATTATATCCTTGGGTCACCAACAGCCAGAGCCGTCACCAAGATTATATCCTTGGGTCACCAACAGTCAGAGCCGTCACCAAGATTATATCCTTGGGTCACTAACAGCCAGAGCCATCACCAAGATTATATCCTTGGGTCACCAGCAGCCAGAGCCATCACCAAGATTATATCCTTGGGTCACCAGAAGCCAGAGCCATCACCAAGATTATATCCTTGGGTCACCAGCAGCCAGAGCCATCACCAAGATTATATCCTTGGGTCACCAGCAGCCAGAGCCATCACCAAGATTATATCCTTGGGTCACCAACAGCCAGAGCCGTCACCAAGATTATATCCTTGGGTCACCAGAAGCCAGAGCCATCACCAAGATTATATCCTTGGGTCACCAGCAGCCGGAGCCATCACCAAGATTATATCCTCGGGTCACCAGCAGCCAGAGCCATCACCAAGATTATATCCTTGGGTCACCAGCAGCCAGAGCCATCACCAAGATTATATCCTTGGGTCACCAGCAGCCAGAGCCCTCACCAAGATTATATCCTTGGGTCACCAGCAGCCAGAGCCATCACCAACATTATATCCTTGGGTCACCAGCAGCCGGAGCCATCACCAAGATTATATCCTTGGGTCACCAGCAGCCAGAGCCATTACCAAGATTAAATCCTTGGGTCACCAGCAGCCAGAGCCATCACCAAGATTATATCCTTGGGTCACCAGCAGCCGGAGCCATCACCAAGATTATATCCTCGGGTCACCAGCAGCCAGAGCCATCACCAAGATTATATCCTTGGGTCACCAGCAGCCAGAGCCATCACCAAGATTATATCCTTGGGTCACCAGCAGCCAGAGCCCTCACCAAGATTATATCCTTGGGTCACCAGCAGCCAGAGCCATCACCAACATTATATCCTTGGGTCACCAGCAGCCGGAGCCATCACCAAGATTATATCCTTGGGTCACCAGCAGCCAGAGCCATTACCAAGATTAAATCCTTGGGTCACCAGCAGCCAGAGCCATCACCAAGATTATATCCTTGGGTCACCAGCAGCCAGAGCCATCACCAAGATTATATCCTTGGGTCACCAGCAACCAGAGCCATCACCAAGATTATATCCTTGGGTCACCAGCAGCTGGAGCCATCACCAAGATTATATCCTTGGGTCACCAGCAGCTGGAGCCAGCACCAAGATTATATCCTTGGGTCACCAGCAGCTGGAGCCATCACCAAGATTATATCCTTGGGTCACCAGCAGCTGGAGCCATCACCAAGATTATATCCTTGGGTCACCAGCAGCCAGAGCCATCACCAAGATTATATCCTTGGGTCACCAGCAGCCAGAGCCATCACCAAGATTATATCCTTGGGTCACCAGCAGCCGGAGCCATCACCAAGATTATATCCTTGGGTCACCAGCAGCTGGAGCCGTCACTAAGATTATATCCTTGGGTCACCAACAGCCAGAGCCATCACCAAGATTATATCCTTGGGTCACCAGCAGCCAGAGCCATCACCAAGATTATATCCTTGGGTCACCAGCAGCCAGAGCCATCACCAAGATTATATCCTTGGGTCACCAGCAGCCAGAGCCATCACCAAGATTATATCCTTGGGTCACCAGCAGCCAGAGCCATCACCAAGATTATATCCTTGGGTCACCAGCAGCCAGAGCCATCACCAAGATTATATCCTTGGGTCACCAGCAGCCAGAGCCATCACCAAGATTATATCCTTGGGTCACCAGCAGCCAGAGCCATCACCACGATTATATCCTTGGGTCACCAGCAGCTTCTCTCTCTATAATACTCCCACATTTATTCCTTGCTAAACTCTTGGTAAACTTTTGGTAAACTCATCCATGTTAAGAAAATAATTATATAATTGTTCTCATTTTCTCAAACAAGTGAAGTTCAACAAACTTCAAAACAGCCGCCCCCGGGTGGGCTCGAACCACCAACCTTTCGGTTAACAGCCGAACGCGCTAACCAATTGTGCCACGGAGGCTTGGGTTAAACCGGCGTTTGTGTGTTTGTTAACTCTGCTTGTACTCACCTAGTTGTGCGTGCGGGGGTTGAGCTCTGGCTCTTTGGTCTTGGTTCTCAACTATCAATCAACTGGTGTACAGGTTCCTGAGCCAACTGGGCTGTATCATATCTACACTTGAAACTGTGTATAGAGTCAGCCTCCACCACATCACTGCCTAATGTATTCCACCTGTTAACTACTCTGACACTGAAAAAGTTTGTTCTAGTTTGTGTGTGTTTACGCGTTCCACATTTAGTTTGTCGTGTCCTCCTTGTTAGTCACAGTTTGTCTGGCAGAAAAGTCTCTCCTTATTTCTCTATTATATCTACCCAACCAATTGTGTTGGACGGTAGAGCGACGGTCTCGCTTCATTCAGGTCTGCGTTCAATCCCCTGACCGTCTAAGTGTTTGGGCACCATTCCTTTCCACCGTCCTATCCCAAATCCTTAATTCTGACCTCTTCCAAGTGCTATATATTCGTAATGGCTTGGCGCTTTACCCTGATAATTCCCTGCCTCTCTCAATCATACCTACTTGTGAAAATTTGAACAAAGTTTGCCTAAGCAACAGAGGTCGTAAGAAAGAGCCTTGAGGCACTTCACTTACAACATTTTCCCACTCTGGCTTAACCCCGTTTATACTAACTCTATTTCCTTTGGTATAGTCATGCCCTAATCCAACTTAATATAGCACCCACAATACCATGAGCCTTTATCCTTTTAATCAGTCTTTCATGTGGTACTGTATCAGAAGCTTTTCTAAAATCAAGGTACACAACATCATAATCCTTACCATTATCAACCACCTCAACTATGCTGGAATAAAAATAACATCAGGAGTAATTATAAAAATAGTTTCCTGTTAAATAACAATATAGTTCAAAAATACGATTTACAAGAGAGCAATATTGTGATTCCTGCCATAACGAGCTTAGTATACACTACAGTAATGACACATGGAATCTTTAGGTCATAACAAAGGCAGCTAGTTCTGCGTGCGATGAAGAGCTTTAGTTCTCAATACGTGTTTTTCTTCATTTCCGTTGAAAGTCATTATTCGTAATGATAGTGAATGCTGCCCCAGATCTGCCATCGGCAGGATTAGATGACCCATCAGTGAAAATTTGATCTGATTCTTATCCGGCTTCTGTATAAATTTCCTCAAGATACTTGTGCCTCATTTCTTGTGGTTGGACTTATTCGTTGTCATCTCGTTGATGATAATCCAGCATGAGTCATCCTCCCAGGAAAGTAACCTCTCTACAGGCAGGAGATCACGGGCTTGCTCAAGCAGATGAATTTCTTCAAGGAGGCAGACTTATCTGTTGCCATTTTTTGCTTCTCCTGTTTCCTCTTGTAAGTAGAACAGAACTCATTTTTTTCTTGGCAATATCACTGTAATCGGGGTTTTAATTACAAGCTTAGCAGTTAGTTCCTTAATTCTGCTTTTAACAGTGGGGAGGGACACCAACAGTGCAGCTGTCGTATCTAATAGCCAGAGTTGCCTAACAAGCTCAATTTTCGTGAAATCTTTCACTTGCAACAAAAATTCCTTTGAAATGATACAGTTTCATTGCATTATATATAATTGTAATTGTATGTATTTTGAGAGAAAAATTTCATTTTATCAAACATAACCTAACTTAACTTATCCAAACCTAACATAATATAACTAAGACAGTAATTCATGTTCCTATTATAATAAATTATTAGTGTTAGAAAAGAACCAATCTGAACATAAGAACATAAGAACATAAGAACAAAGGCAACTGCAGAAGGCCTGTTGGCCCATACGAGGCAGCTCCTATTCTATAACCACCCAATCCCACTCAAATACTTGTCCAACCCGTGCTTGAAACAATCGAGGGACCCCACCTCCACAATGTTACGCGGCAATTGGTTCCACAAATCAACAACCCTGTTACTGAACCAGTATTTACCCAAGTCTTTCCTAAATCTAAACTTATCCAATTTATACCCATTGTTTCGTGTTCTGTCCTGTGTTGATACTTTTAATACCCTATTAATATCCCCCCGGTTATGTCCATTCATTCACTTGTAAACCTCTATCATGTCACCCCTAACTCTTCGCCTTTCCAGTGAATGCAACTTAAGCTTTGTTAATCTTTCTTCATATGAAAGATTTCTAATTTGGGGAATTAACTTAGTCATCCTACGCTGGACACGTTCAAGTGAATTTATATCCATTCTATAATATGGCGACCAAAACTGAACTGCATAATCTAAATGGGGCCTAACTAGAGCAAGATATAGCTGAAGAACCACACCAGGTGTCTTGTTACTAACGCTGCGATTAATAAATCCAAGTGTCCGATTTGCCTTATTACGAACATTTATGCATTGATCCTTTTGTTTTAAATTCTTACTAATCATAACTCCCAGATCCCTTTCGCAATCCGACTTCGCAATCACAACACCATCTAGCTCGTATCTTGTAACTCTATCATCCTTACCTAACCTCAGAACTTTACATTTATCAGCATTAAACTGCATCTGCCAATCCTTTGACCATTTCAAAACCCTATCTAGATCAACTTGAAGTGATAGTGAGTCCTCCTCCGAATTAATTTCCCTACCGATTTTCGTATCATCGGCAAATTTGCAAATGTTGCTACTCAAACCTGAATCTAAATCATTTATATATATTATAAACAACAGAGGTCCCAGGACAGAGCCTTGAGGCACTCCACTTACAACATATTTCCACTCTGACTTGATTCCATTTATACTAACTCTCTGTTTCCTTTGGTATAGCCATGCCCTAATCCAGCTTAATATAGCACCCCCAATACCATGAGACTCTATCTTTTTAATCAGTCAGATTAAATCTGGAAATAAATGTTTGGAAACAACGAAAGTTATTCTTGTGAGATATTTTCTATGCCTACCTCTCTTAAGAGGTGGACCTCAAGCATAAAGAACTGCACACTGCAGATATTTCTACTCTAAGCAGGAGGACAATAGAAAAAGGAAAAGCGGGAGCAAACCGCCAGGCTTCCACCACAAGGATGAAAACCTGTCCACTTAGGCCGCTGGCTCCTCCTAGTTAAAAAAGAACGTTAAAACCAATAAAGGGTAACCGACGGGTTCTCACACCAAATTTAACTTTGATGTGAGGCGCTATGAATTAGAATTTGGATTTCCCAAGAACAGCCATCATTAAAAAAAAGATCACATTTACAGACAATCGTATAAAGAAGAACATGAGTGGAAAAGGATGGTTGAAGGGTTGACATCAAAGACCGTTTTCTATAACAAATTAACAATTTATTTACAAGAGACTAAACTACTACAACATCGAGTTTACGTTACGTTAATGTCCATCAAGTGGCACAATAACAACAGCTAAATAGCAACGACTCCGGTCCATTGCTGTGCGGCTGCATACTGAACTAACCTGAACTCAGGTGTGCCCACTGACGACGTAATATTGCAAACAAATAATTCACAAGCCTAGTTTACCCCACAGTGAGTGAATCGTTACGTTAATGATTATCCAATGGCACTTGCAAAACAGCTATTCAACAGCCCCTTGCACTGCGGGCTGATTAAATGAACTAACTGAACAATGATGCCCACTGATGACACAAGCTTGCAATCAATATTGTCACGGCTTCACGGTGACCTGATACTATAATCACAATCTTACGGGTCCTCCAACCCTACAGACGAGATACCCACGTAACTAGGTGGGTAGTCCAACACTGACTCACCCTATCACAACCTAATGTGAACACTCTTTGCAACTGCCTGCAAGAAGTTGCAAATGTAAACAGTAAACAAAGTCAGGCAAGGTAGGATTCTGAGACACAGCTCCAGTAATCCCTAAGTTACTTTACTCTCGTCACCAGACGATAAACAAAAGAAATTGCCTTAATCAATTACAAAATTGATTATGTGATTAATTACGTTAATTGATTGTCAACAGCAGTCAGCAACAAAGTACTTCTACGTTAATCATCAACACTTGTCTCTCTTAACATAGTCAATTTGTTAACAATAACTCAAAGTCTCTTAAATTACATCACACTTGACTCCTTTCAAGTATTCAGTGAGTAATTCCTAATTAATGTCAAACGGACACCTAATTAAATCCCAATTGAGTTACGTTATCTAAGCTTACCACTTCCTTGGTAGCTTCTCAACAGTCTATGCCATACTATACTTTAATGAGCGTTAATTACCCTTATTAACCCCGAGCAATTAATTAACTGTCACCAGGACCGATAATTAATCATCCATAAATACGTTTCGCTCCACACTGCCTAAGGAGGTCTCATCAAACACTGAAATCACGGACGAGGTATTAATTACCCTAATTTACATGAGTGCATCTTAATCCACTGTCACCAGACAGGATAGGATAAATATAACGAGTTATGCTAGCTCATTGACCTCGCTTTACCGAGTCATCAAGACAATTGACGTTAATTACTCCACTAATTATCATGAGCTACTGATGCTATACCCCAGAAAGGTAATTAGTCTTGAGCAAATTACGTTAACACAAATACTGTCAGACCTTGACAGTTCCTCCCCACTATGTGAATTCATGATGAGAATGCTAATTACACAATTAGCTAGAGTGGTTAATTAGTTGTCACACGGACAATTAATTGCACCTGAAACGTATCTCAATAAGCTCAGCACTGTTTCTCTTAACAGCTCTCTCATTAGGTAATGTGCAACGCCTCATGACGTTAATTACCCCAATTAACTCTCACTAAATCCTTAAGTCATCAACACAACTTAAAGAACACAAAGTAACCCCAGGTTACATAGGTCACACTTACAGTGGCATAATAAATTAAATACACAGGCCACACACGGTTGCAGCTTCTGCAACACGGTAATTACTGTACCCACACAGTAATGACACACAGTTTGGCAACAACAAAAGTATACCTACATTACTGCCCCTCTAATCTTGAAACAGTTGCATGGAACTACTGCGTGGAATCACAACTCTAGCAAAACGATTCACGTTAATATAAGACACCGTCAATACACTGACAGCTGGCACTAATTCTCATAATTAGGCAGATTAACCAACCAATTGCTTGCTCTCTGAGTGCACCTGGAGCTGCCGTGAGGTACAGACGTGTCGCCTGGCCTCTGGTAGTTTGGGGTATTTGCTGTTTTCGTCGCCAGGGGGTGTGGGCGTCCCCACCCTCCCTGCAGTTGATGTCGCACGCTTGCAATGGGAGGCCTTCTCCCTCCTGTGATGAGAGTAAACTCCGTGGGACTGGAGTTTACAGGCCGTGTTGGCTATCCTCTAGTTGAGCTTGTCATGTGTGACATGCTCCGTGTCCCGGTCGACGACGTCTACGGAGTTAAGCTGGTAACTGCTTACCGGGTTATTATCAAGATGGCGGGGTAGGAAGTGTACCGTGCGTTCCTCCGCTGTTACGAGGGGCATTCCTTGTCACTGCCGGATGGTGCCGCCTCTGTGACCATTACAGACCGTAGTGGTGCCCTGACCTACGTGAGTGTGCATGGGGCGCCCTTGGAGTTTCCCGAAGATATTCTCCGGCATTACTTCTAGCAATTTGGCGCCGTTGTCAGTGTGCGGGTGCACACACTGTCCTCAGGGAGGTATAAGGGTATGCGGACGAACATTCGTACCCTTGAGATGCGCCTGAGATCTGACATCCTTTCTTCGGTCCGGCTTCTGGGGTACTACGTCCGGGTATATTATGCCCGGCAGCCCCGTACCTGCTTTCAGTGTGGCCTGTTGGGGCATCAGGCTGCCGGGTGGTCGGAGGCTGCAGTCGCTCCTGTGAACATGTTCCGGGAGGAGGATTTCCCGCTGCTCCCTGTTGGGGTGGATGCCATGGGGGAGGATGTGGACGTCCCGTTGGCTGCTGCGGCTTCCCCTGCGTCGCTCGGCGGTCCTCCTGATGGTGTGGCCCTTGCTCCAGGTGTTCCGGTGCCGTCGGCGGATCTTCCTGCCCCTGTCGCTGTCCCAGCTGCTCCCGGGGGTTTTCCAGATGGTCTCTGCATGTCGTCGACGTCTTTGTCTTCCTCGTCTTCTGCTGCTGCGACTGGTCCTGCGCCCTCGCCGGGTGTCTCGGCTCAGCTGGGTGCTGGGGTGCTGCGGAGGGTCCAGTTGTGTGCGGCCCAGTTTCCCCTGCGGTTGAGGCTGCTGCCATCATATGACGGGCATCGGTTCGCATGGCTTGTGATGCCCGTGGTTCTGGGTCCGCCTCCGGCTCTGAGGATGTGCGGCCGGAGCCCAAGCGGTCCCAGCGTTCTTCTACTGCTTGGGCGTTCTTCTACGAGGATTTCGACGCCGGTGGGTCTTCGGGCGATGATGTGGTGGATCCGGGTGCTTTGCGCTCTACGTCAATGGTGGTTGCTGACGTCCATGTGCCTGCTGATGACGACGATTGTGCTTATGATTTACCTCCTGTTCTTTCTTCTGCAGAAGGTTCTCTGCAGTGGGGGGTGGTCGCTCCTCCAGACGTCGGTGGTGTGGGTGCTGGTCCGGGCCGCGACCTCGTGCTGGTGCTGAAGAAGGATGCTCGGCGTGGGGGGTCCCTGCAGGTGACACATCCAGTGGTTGCCGCGGGGCCCTGTGGGGCTGCCAAGGAGGCTACCAGTGCGCTGCCCGTTGCCCGGCCCCGTGGGGGGAAGCCCCTCCCAATCGTCTTGGCCTCCGGCGTGGCGTATGATGGGAAGCAGAACCCTTTGTCGTTTCACTTTGTTGACTGCATGCAGCCTGTTCCGTGGTGCCCCTCGTCCGTCTGGGTTCCGCAGGCATGGTGTTTTGTTGTGGGTGTGCCGGACTTGATGCCTGATCATCGTACGGCCCATTGTCACCCTGTTCCGGAAAACATCATGTTGCTTTGGGAGGCGTATTGTATTCGTTTCCCGGCGGCGGAGTGGCCGGAAAAGTATGAGCAATTTGAGTAGTTTGTGTAATTGCTGTGTGTTTAGTGTGTGAATGGGACCTGTGGTATGTTCTGCTATGTGTTATATTTATTGTGCGCCCTTCAGGCCGGTGTTATGTTTAGTTTTCTCATGACCATGTTTATTGTGTTTCTTATATTTTTTAAAATGCTTTGTGTGTAGCTATACCACTCGCTGATTATCTGTTCCTTTGATTCTGTTGTGTTATGTGCCCCTCTGGCTATGATGTTTGCCCTAATGTGTTCTGTGCTTGTGCCTCTCCTTTTATTTCGTGCACGGCCAGTGGTTAGTTGTGTATGTATTTGTTTATTGTTTGTGTTGTTATTGTGCCATGTGTGGCTTGTGTTTCTGTTTCTTGGCTTGTTGTATATTTGTATTTTTTTGTTATTTTGTTGTCCTTATGCTTTCCCTATGTGTTATGATGTTTGTTTGTTTTGTTTTATGTGTTATTATATTACCACTCACGTTACCACTCTCTTACATTCATTCCTCCGGTCACAGCTTCACTTGCAGAAGAACACCTAGCTCGCTCCCACGTGCGTCGACTAGGTGTAGCCCTAGGGAGTGTGGCCAAGGCATGTGTGGCCACCCCATGGCCCTAAGAGGGTGGCCATGAGGAGCCCGAGGCGGTGGTAGCGCCTTGCCCTGGAGTTGGGGGCGCGCGCAGGTTGGCGCGCTGTGTGGCCGGTGTGGCCCACAGGCATATGGCCAGGGTGTGGCCATCGCATGGCCCCACGGTGTCTGGCCACGGAGCGGTGCGTCACGGGGTAGCCGAGACCTCATGCTGGAGCCTCAGGCATACACAACATGGGTGGAAGATTCACTCGCACCCACACACACCACGAGCATGGCTCGCTCGTACACCAAGTGTGATAATGGCGGGTGATACAACATGGCGGACATGGCAAGGTAGAATTTCGAAGTCCAACAGGGCCTGTAATTTCCTGAATATTATGCTCCCATGAACACTGAGAAGCCCTGCCCAATTCCACCTCTTGCCAGTTATCTTAGATAAGACAACTCATCAGATGTGAGCTATACCACCTGATACACCACGAGGCTTGCCTGGTGCCACATGGATGAGCACATGTCTAGAGTCTTACACAGTTCCTTCCATACTCCTTGGCCTAAGATCACGCAAATTGGATCCCGACACGATCCGCGATGGCAGGATTACCGTGCTCGATGAGTAATAAGGATGACACAGCGAATAATGGTGGTGGAGGTGGCAGACATTCCACCCACACCCCTTAGCATCCAGCCCGCTTGATCACCGCCTCTAGACTGACTTTTGGCGCCCAAGGGAAACTCAAAAGATGCCCGTCTCCCAACACCTTGTCTTGACCAATCAGAGCAAAGCCAGCACTGCCTATCGTGCCGCTACGAATCAAAGCTTTTCGCCCCTAAACATCACCTCGAGGCTGAGATGCCTAGACGAATCACAGACATGACGCCTTGAGGCATCCCATGACGTCACAAGGCGGGGGAGGCGTAGGTTGGGGAGGCGACGTTCACCCCTCTGTACCCCCACCTCACATGACACCACTGCCTAGTGAAGTACCCACATGCACCTCACACTCTTAAGTCCCATTTCTCAGAAAACAGGATTAAATTCTGTAACTCTCTCTACAGAGCAGTCACAGACTCATGGCTAGTCTTAAACGATAGTCCTTAGCATAAGCTTTCATCCAACACCACACAAGTGCATGTTGTTTGAAAACTTCTTGTCTAGAGTGCACCCTACACTCTAGCCTAATCTAGAAACTGGAAAACTAGCTGAGGGAATTTCCATTCCCTCACAATTCTGCCTGTTAGCACATAGGACTTTGCCTTAGAACATAAGAATAAAAGAAACTGTAGAAGGCCTATTATCCCATTCGAGGCAGCTCTTATCTATATCCACCCAAACGTATCCATATATATGTCTAACCTACGCTTGAAACAATCAATGGACCCTAAATCTATTATGTTATGTGGTAAATGGTTCCACCAGTCAACAACCCCGTTATTGAACCAGTATTTACCCAGGTCTTTCCTAAATCTAAACTCATCCCATTTATACACACATTGTTTCGTGTTCTATTATGTGTTCATAAATTTAATACCTTATTAATATGTCCTTAACAGAGAAATCATACTAACGTGATATATCAATGAGAAATTCCACAGTAGACGTGGTGAAGATTCGAACCTATGCGCTGGGTATTCACAGACACTAAGTTTATTTGGAAATTAGTCATAGCAAAGTATCTCGTACATATTATAATAATATATGCAGTGAGAAACTTCCCCCAAAAAATGTGTTACGTTTATCATACTATTACGGTTTTGAAAATATCGTCAAGGCCTTGAAAATTTTTGATATACACGTATTGTTTAATTATGAAAATACTGTTGGAAAATTATTAGTTAGAAACAGACTTCGTGCAATACTTGCAGTGCATAGCAGCCCGCCCAAAGGCATGGACCCAAAGGCATAGACCTTCTGATATTACAGGAGAGCTTGCTTTGAGTCGGATTAGAATCTAAATCTCAGACTATTAAGGCTTCTTTATTACATTGGGTCAATAGGCAATCCATCGGATGTGCCATCTATATGAAATGTGACCTTATCTCCAAGCACATAACCAGCCCACCTGATTGCGCCAGGGACAGAGGTGATGGGAGTATCTATTGAGCCAAGACTCCACAAACTGGACGTGTTTCATGTTTACAGGTCTTCACTTGCTGAAATGTATCTCTCAGTGTTATTTGGACATACGATCATCTCAAACACAACAATTTGAGGTGATTTCATTGCCTATTATCGATTGGCAAAGTGCTCGAACACGACAAATGAGGCCGGCACTCACATTAAAAATCTAACGACCAGCTACCAGAAATCCAAATCCTCAACAAGAATGAACCCACCCACATCCAAGGAGGTAGAACAGAATGGTGGACACTTATCAGTATCTAGGAATAATCCTGGACACACAAATTTTAATGCTGAGGTCTCTGACTTAAGAGAGAGAACTGCGGCCCAGATGGCAATCCTCAGGTCGCTTACCTCCATCTCTGGAGGAGCCAATCTGCAAGCCCTTCACATATACTATGTACAGGCAGTCAAATCAGTGATCGACTATACCGCACCTACACTCACAAGCCTATCACAACAACTGTGGAAAAAGATTGAAGTTGCCCAAAACAATGCTATGAGAGCTGTCCTTGGAGCCCCGATGTGGACCAGGGATGAAACTCTAGGACTGGAAACGGTTGCCCTCCACAAGAAAGAATATCTCAAAGATCAGCTACGATTATCAATATGATCATGGTTTCCCCTGATCCAGTCCCAGTACGACAAGCCTTGGTGGTTGGATTTGGCCTAAACAATGGAAACTCTTGGGGTGCCAGAGCGGGAAAAGTCCTAAACAGACAATATTTAAGAAACATGAATCATGATAGAGGATGTGATCAACCACATCCAAACTACACTTATTTCCTACCCTGGGAGGAGCCTACCTTCAAATTTGTAATAAATGGTCTTCCAATGAAAAAGGCTGCCTTTGGTAAAACAATCCGAAGGCGCATCAATGACCAGCATTGGAGTAGCAGGAGGGACCCATATCTTCACAGACGGATCGGTAGACACAGAATATGAGAGTGCTGGTGCTGCCCTTTGCACAGACAGCCAACGGTCATACTGGAGACTTTGAGGACCAGTATCATCCACCCAAACTGAGCTGTGTGCTATACAACAGGCATTTGCATTGCGTTGTTGAGTAGGACCTGCCTTACCATACAGAACTCTTCATCGGCTTCTTTCCATCCTGAGCTGTTGCTGAGAGCACGGTAGACGTAAGCGTTGACAACACTCTTCTTGTACCTGTCTGGGCAGTCACTATTGGCATTGAGGCACATTCCTATGGTTATTTCCTTGGTGTAGACTGCAGTATGGAGGCCTCCGCTCCTTTCCATGACTGTTACATCCAGGAGATTTAACAGGTACATCTTTTTACACAAGAAGTTGATTCCAGATGTCTGCAGCAGCTGAAGGAGGCATTTGAGCAGAATTCTGTGTTGAGTTTCACATACGAGATGGAGAATAATGGGAAGCTGTCCATTCTGGATGTAACAGTCACGGAAAGGAGCGAAGGCTTCCCTACTGCAGTCTACACCAAGGAAACAAACATAGGAATGTGCCTTAATGCTAAAAGTGACTGCCCAGACAGGTACAAGAGGAGTGTTGTCAACGCTTACGTCTACCGTGCTCTCAGCCACAGCTCAGGATGGAAAGAAGTCGAACATAAGAACATAAGAACATAAGAACAAAGGTAACTGCAGAAGGCCTATTGGCCCATACGAGGCAGCTCCTATTCTATAACCACCCAATCCCACTCATATACTTGTCCAACCCGTGCTTGAAACAATCGAGGGACCCCACCTCCACAATGTTACGCGGCAATTGGTTCCACAAATCAACAACCCTGTTACTGAACCAGTATTTACCCAAGTCTTTCCTAAATCTAAACTTATCCAATTTATATCCATTGTTTCGTGTTCTGTCCTGTGTTGATACTTTTAATACCCTATTAATATCCCCCCGGTTATGTCCATTCATCCACTTGTAAACCTCTATCATGTCACCCCTAACTCTTCGCCTTTCCAGTGAATGCAACTTAAGCTTTGTTAATCTTTCTTCATATGAAAGATTTCTAATTTGGGGAATTAACTTAGTCATCCTACGCTGGACACGTTCAAGTGAATTTATATCCATTCTATAATATGGCGACCAAAACTGAACTGCATAATCTAAATGGGGCCTAACTAGAGCAAGATATAGCTTGAGAACCACACCAGGTGTCTTGTTACTAACGCTGCGATTAATAAATCCAAGTGTCCGATTTGCCTTATTACGAACATTTATGCATTGATCCTTTTGTTTTAAATTCTTACTAATCATAACTCCCAGATCCCTTTCGCAATCCGACTTCGCAATCACAACACCATCTAGCTCGTATCTTGTAACTCTATCATCATTACCTAACCTCAGAACTTTACATTTATCAGCATTAAACTGCATCTGCCAATCCTTTGACCATTTCAAAACCCTATCTAGATCAACTTGAAGTGATAGTGAGTCCTCCACCGAATTAATTACCCTACCGATTTTCGTATCATCGGCAAATTTGCAAATGTTGCTACTCAAACCTGAATCTAAATCATTTATATATATTATAAACAACAGAGGTCCCAGGACAGAGCCTTGAGGCACTCCACTTACAACATTTTCCCACTCTGACTTGATTCCATTTATACTAACTCTCTGTTTCCTTTGGTATAGCCATGCCCTAATCCAGCTTAATATAGCACCCCCAATACCATGAGACTCTATTTTTTTAATCAGTCTTTCATGTGGCACTGTATCAAAAGCTTTGCTAAAGTCAAGGTATACAACATCGCAATCCTTACCACTATCAACTGCCTCAACAATGCTAGAATAAAAAGATAACAAATTTGTTAAACATGAACGGCCATTTATAAAACCATGTTGCGACTCAATTATTAATTTATGTTTTTCAAGATGAAGACAAATTTTATTTGCTATTATAGATTCGAGTAACTTTCCCACAATAGACGTTAGGCTAATTGGTCGATAGTTAGACGCAAGTGATCTATCTCCTTTCTTAAAAACTGGTATCATATTAGCAACTTTCCAAAACTCTGGCACTCTGCCTGACTCTATTGATTTATTAAATATGGTTGACAGTGGGTCACAAAGCTCCTCTTTGCATTCTTTAAGCACCCTAGCAAACACTTCATCCGGCCCTGGGGATTTGTTTGGTTTGAGTTTTACTATTTGTTTAAGAACATCCTCCCTGGTAACTGCTAAACTCGTCAACCTGTCCTCGTCCCCACCCACATAGACTTGTTCGGCTGAAGGCATATTGTTAAGTTCCTCTTTAGTAAATACAGATACAAAATATTTATTAAAAATACTACTCATCTCTTCATCACTATCTGTTATTTGACCTGTCTCAGTTTTTAATGGACCTATCCTTTCCCTAGTCTTAGTACGATATAACTGAAAAAACCCTTTAGGATTTGTCTTTGCTTGCCCTGCTATGCGAACTTCATAGTTTCTTTTTGCTTTCCTTATCTCTTTTTTAACATTTCTAACCAGTTGTACGAATTCCTGTTCTAAAGTGACCTCCCCATTTTTAATCCTTTTGTACCAAGCTCTCTTTTTACCTATAAGGTTCTTCAAATTCTTTGTTATCCACTTTGGGTCATTAGTATACGATCTATTCAATTTGTATGGTATACTACGTTCCTGTGCTTTGTTTAGAATATTCTTAAATAAGTTATATATTGAATCCACATCGAAATCCCCATTTAAGTCACCTATCGCTGGGTTCATGTCTCGCTCCAAGACCGGCCCACACCCCATACCCAAGCCTTTCCAATCAATTTGACCCAAAAAATTTCTTAGGCTATTAAAATCAGCTTTTCGAAAATCTGGCACTTTAACAGAATTTTCTCCTACTGGTCTATTCCATTCTATGCTAAATCTGATTTCTTTGTGATCACTGCTCCCTAGCTCACTCCCTATTTCGATGTCATTAATTTGCGTTTCCCTGTTAGTTAACACTAAATCTAAAATATTATTTTCCCGTGTTGGTTCCTTAATGTGTTGCGTAAGAAAGCAATCGTCAATTAATTCTAGAAAATCTTCTGCTTCACTATTCCCTGTTTTGTTCAACCAGTTTATTCCGCTAAAATTAAAGTCACCCATGACATAAATACTGTTAGATCTAGATGCTCTAGATATTTCATCCCATAGATGCTTTGCTTCCATTCTGTCTAAATTTGGTGGCCTATATATTACTCCTATTATAATATTATTAGCTTTTTCGCTTAATTCAATCCAAATAGTTTCTGTGTGTGGCTCTGTTTTGATTCCCTCTTTGAGACTACATTTCAAATTGTCCCTAACATATATGGCTACTCCACCTCCTCGTCTAATATATCTATCTGTGTGAAATAGTTTAAATCCATATATTTGATATTCAGCTAATAGTTCTCTATTTTCTACATTCATCCACGTTTCGGTAAGTGCAATAATATCTATTTTTTCTGTGCAGACAAGAGCATTTAATTCGTTAATTTTATTTCTTAGACTTCTACTGTTAGTGTAATATACCCTAAGTGAATTGTTATTTTGCGGACCTTCTCTTTCCCTGATCGTTTTGCCAATTCCTTTCTCCCACAAACACATACTTTTATTACCTCCTTCCTCCAAATCAATTCCCATACCTCTATCTACTAACAGTTTAAACCCAAACAAACACCTCTAACCACTTCTTCTAGCGAGTTCGCAACAGCAACAACCCCAGCTCTCGATAGATGCACCCCATCACGAGCATACATTTCATTTCTTCCATAGAAGTGTTCCCAGTTGTCTATGAAAGATATTGCATTTGATTTGCAATATCTTTCCAGCCGGCAATTGACACCAAGTGCCCTCGATATCCATTCATTTCCCACTCCCTTTCTTGGAAGAATGCCACATATGATCGGGATTCCTCCCTTGCTCCTAACTAACTCTATGGCTGTTTTATACCTCTGAATCAGTTCCTCACTCCTGACTCGACCAACATCATTTCCTCCCACGCTAATGCAAATAATGGGATTGTTCCCATTACCAGCCATAATATCATTCATGTTGTTTATAATATCACCAATGCCAGCTCCGGGATAGCAAACCCTTAACCTGTTCCCCCTATCTCTAGCACAAAACGTTCTATCCAAATACCTTATCTGGGAATCTCCCACAACTAATGTTTGCTTAGGTACTTCCTTTACTTCCTGAGCTTCCTGAGCTCGATGAAGAGCTCTGTAGGGTAAGGCAGGTCTTAGTCAACAACGGCTTCTCTAACGGTTTCGTTGAAGACATCATAAAAAGAAAGGTTGAACGCCATGCAACCTCTGAAGATTCAACCAACACAACACTTGTGCCCCCTATTAGACTATTTTACAGGAACTTCTTTTCCACAGCTCATAAACGGAGGAAAGGGTCCTGAAAGATTTTGTTGATAGGAACGTCATCCCTACAGACAAAAATCAGAAAATACAATTGATAATTTATTATAAAACCAAAAAAACGGCCAATCTACTCATGAAAAACTCCCCAGACACAAAGCAGAACGATTTGAAGGAGACCTACGTCGTCTATGCCTTTAAATGCCCACTTGGGGACTGAAAGCCCCAAAGAACTCATTATATAGGCAAGACAGCATCTCTTTCCAGGCGACTAAAAATGCATAAGCAACAGGGTGCCATCTAGGAACATATAATCTCTTCTCACCACCAGAGAAATCTTAACAAACAACAGAAATCATCGATAGATACAGCGATAGCAGGCGGCTCGACATCAGTGAGGCAATACACACCAAAAAGTCAACACCAGCAATGAACAGTCAATTAATGCACAACTATATTCTACCCACTTCAATGCATCGTATGGGCCAAGAGAACATAAGAACATAAGAACAAAGGTAACTGCAGAAGGCCTGTTGGCCCATACGAGGCAGCTCCTATCTATAACCACCCAATCCCACTCATATACTCGTCCAACCCGCGCTTGAAATAATCGAGGGACTCCACCTCCACAACGTTACGCGGCAATTGGTTCCACAAATCAACAACCCTGTTACTGAACCAGTATTTACCCAAGTCCTTCCTAAATCTAAACTTATCCAATTTATACCCATTGTTTCGTGTTCTGTCTTGTGTTGATATTTTTAATACCCTATTAATATCCAATATGAATCAAAAATATGAATCAAAACAGAGCCACACTCAGAAACTATTTGGATTGAATTAAACGAAAAAGCTAATAATATTATAATAGGAGTAATATATAGGCCACCAAATTTAGACAGAATGGAAGCAAAGCATCTATGGGATGAAATATCTAGAGCATCTAGATCTAACAGTATTTATGTCATGGGTGACTTTAATTTTAGCGGAATAAACTGGTTGAACAAAACAGGGAATAGTGAAGCAGAAGATTTTCTAGAATTAATTGACGATTGCTTTCTTACGCAACACATTAAGGAACCAACACGGGAAAATAATATTTTAGATTTAGTGTTAACTAACAGGGAAACGCAAATTAATGACATCGAAATAGGGAGTGAGCTAGGGAGCAGTGATCACAAAGAAATCAGATTTAGCATAGAATGGAATAGACCAGTAGGAGAAAATTCTGTTAAAGTGCCAGATTTTCGAAAAGCTGATTTTAATAGCCTAAGAAATTTTTTGGGTCAAATTGATTGGAAAGGCTTGGGTATGGGGTGTGGGCCGGTCTTGGAGCGAGACATGAACCCAGCGATAGGTGACTTAAATGGGGATTTCGATGTGGATTCAATATATAACTTATTTAAGAATATTCTAAACAAAGCACAGGAACGTAGTATACCATACAAATTGAATAGATCGTATACTAATGACCCAAAGTGGATAACAAAGAATTTGAAGAACCTTATAGGTAAAAAGAGAGCTTGGTACAAAAGGATTAAAAATGGGGAGGTCACTTTAGAACAGGAATTCGTACAACTGGTTAGAAATGTTAAAAAAGAGATAAGGAAAGCAAAAAGAAACTATGAAGTTCGCATAGCAGGGCAAGCAAAGACAAATCCTAAAGGGTTTTTTCAGTTATATCGTACTAAGACTAGGGAAAGGATAGGTCCATTAAAAACTGAGACAGGTCAAATAACAGATAGAGATGAGTAGTATTTTTAATAAATATTTTGTATCTGTATTTACTAAAGAGGAATTTAACAATATGCCTTCAGCCGAACAAGTCTATGTGGGTGGGGACGAGGACAGGTTGACGAGTTTAGCAGTTACCAGGGAGGATGTTCTTAAACAAATAGTAAAACTCAAACCAAACAAATCCCCAGGGCCGGATGAAGTGTTTGCTAGGGTGCTTAAAGAATGCAAAGAGGAGCTTTGTGACCCACTGTCAACCATATTTAATAAATCAATAGAGTCAGGCAGAGTGCCAGAGTTTTGGAAAGTTGCTAATGTGATACCAGTTTTTAAGAAAGGAGATAGATCACTTGCGTCTAACTATCGACCAATTAGCCTAACGTCTATTGTGGGAAAGTTACTCGAATCTATAATAGCAAATAAAATTCGTCTTCATCTTGAAAAACATAAATTAATAATTGAGTCGCAACATGGTTTTATAAATGGCCGTTCATGTTTAACAAATTTGTTATCTTTTTATTCTAGCATTGTTGAGGCAGTTGATAGTGGTAAGGATTGCGATGTTGTATACCTTGACTTTAGCAAAGCTTTTGATACAGTGCCACATGAAAGACTGATTAAAAAAATAGAGTCTCATGGTATTGGGGGTGCTATATTAAGCTGGATTAGGGCATGGCTATACCAAAGGAAACAGAGAGTTAGTATAAATGGAATCAAGTCAGAGTGGGAAAATGTTGTAAGTGGAGTGCCTCAAGGCTCTGTCCTGGGACCTCTGTTGTTTATAATATATATAAATGATTTAGATTCAGGTTTGAGTAGCAACATTTGCAAATTTGCCGATGATACGAAAATCGGTAGGGAAATTAATTCGGAGGAGGACTCACTATCACTTCAAGTTGATCTAGATAGGGTTTTGAAATGGTCAAAGGATTGGCAGATGCAGTTTAATGCTGATAAATGTAAAGTTCTGAGGTTAGGTAATGATGATAGAGTTACAAGATACGAGCTAGATGGTGTTGTGATTGCGAAGTCGGATTGCGAAAGGGATCTGGGAGTTATGATTAGTAAGAATTTAAAACAAAAGGATCAATGCATAAATGTTCGTAATAAGGCAAATCGGACACTTGGATTTATTAATCGCAGCGTTAGTAACAAGACACCTGGTGTGGTTCTCAAGCTATATCTTGCTCTAGTTAGGCCCCATTTAGATTATGCAGTTCAGTTTTGGTCGCCATATTATAGAATGGATATAAATTCACTTGAACGTGTCCAGCGTAGGATGACTAAGTTAATTCCCCAAATTAGAAATCTTTCATATGAAGAAAGATTAACAAAGCTTAAGTTGCATTCACTGGAAAGGCGAAGAGTTAGGGGTGACATGATAGAGGTTTACAAGTGGATGAATGGACATAACCGGGGGGATATTAATAGGGTATTAAAAGTATCAACACAGGACAGAACACGAAACAATGGATATAAATTGGATAAGTTTAGATTTAGGAAAGACTTGGGTAAATACTGGTTCAGTAACAGGGTTGTTGATTTGTGGAACCAATTGCCGCGTAACATTGTGGAGGTGGGGTCCCTCGATTGTTTCAAGCACGGGTTGGACAAGTATATGAGTGGGATTGGGTGGTTATAGAATAGGAGCTGCCTCGTATGGGCCAATAGGCCTTCTGCAGTTACCTTTGTTCTTATGTTCCTATGTTATTATCCCCCCTGTTATGTCCATTCATCCACTTGTAAACCTCTATCATGTCACCCCTAACTCTTCGCCTTTCCAGTGAATGCAACTTAAGCTTTGTTAATCTTTCTTCATATGAAAGGTTTCTAATTTGGGGAATTAACTTAGTCATCCTACGCTGGACACGTTCAAGTGAATTTATATCCATTCTATAATATGGCGACCAAAACTGAACTGCATAATCTAAATGGGGCCTAACTAGAGCAAGATATAGCTTGAGAACCACACCAGGTGTCTTGTTACTAACGCTGCGATTAATAAATCCCAGTGTCCTATTTGCCTTATTACGAACATTTATGCATTGATCCTTTTGTATTAAATTCTTACTAATCATAACTCCCAGATCCCTTTCGCAATTCGACTTCGCAATCTCAACACCATCTAGCTCGTATCTTGTAACCCTATCATCATTATCTAACCTCAGATTTTCATTTATCAGCATTAAACTGCATCTGCCATTCCTTCGACCATTTCAAAACCCTATCTAGATCAACTTGAAGTGATAGTGAGTCCACCTCCGAATTAATTTCCTTACCGATTTTCGTATCATAGGCAAATTTGCAAATGTTGCTACTCAAACCTGAATCTAAATCATTTATATATATTATAAACAACAGAGGTCCCAGGATAGAGCCCTGAGGCACCCCACTAACAACATTTTCCCACTCTGACTTAACTCCATTTATACTAAGTCTCTGTTTTCTTTGGTATAGCCATGCCCTAATCCAGCTTAATATAGCACCCCCAATACCATGAGACTCTATCTTTTTAATCAGTCTTTCATGTGGCACTGTATCAAAAGCTTTGCTAAAGTCAAGTTACACAACATCGCAATCCTTACCACTATCAACTGCCTCAACAAAGCTAGAATAAAAAGATAACAAATTTGTTAAACATGAACGGCCATTTATAAAACCATAACCATGTTGCGACTCAATTATTATTAATTTATGTTTTTCAAGATGAAGACGAATTTTATTTGCTATTATAGATTCGAGTAACTTTCCCACAATAGACGTTAGGCTAATTGGTCGATAGTTAGACGCAAGTGATCTATCTCCTTTCTTAAAAACTGGTATCACATTGGCAACTTTCAAAAACTCTGGCACTCTGCTTGACTCTATTGATTTATTAAATATGGTTGACAGTGGGTCACGAAGCTCCTCTTTGCATTCTTTAATTCTTAACCAAACAAATCCCCAGGGCCGGATGAAGTGTTTGCTAGGGTGCTTAAAGAATGCAAAGAGGAGCTTTGTGACCCACTGTCAACCATATTTAATAAATCAATAGAGTCAGGCAGAGTGCCAGAGTTTTGGAAAGTTGCTAATGTGATACCAGTTTTTAAGAAAGGAGATAGATCACTTGCGTCTAACTATCGACCAATTAGCCTAACGTCTATTGTGGGAAAGTTACTCGAATCTATAATAGCAAATAAAATTCGTCTTCATCTTGAAAAACATAAATTAATAATTGAGTCGCAACATGGTTTTATAAATGGCCGTTCATGTTTAACAAATTTGTTATCTTTTTATTCTAGCATTGTTGAGGCAGTTGATAGTGGTAAGGATTGCGATGTTGTATACCTTGACTTTAGCAAAGCTTTTGATACAGTGCCACATGAAAGACTGATTAAAAAAATAGAGTCTCATGGTATTGGGGGTGCTATATTAAGCTGGATTAGGGCATGGCTATACCAAAGGAAACAGAGAGTTAGTATAAATGGAATCAAGTCAGAGTGGGAAAATGTTGTAAGTGGAGTGCCTCAAGGCTCTGTCCTGGGACCTCTGTTGTTTATAATATATATAAATGATTTAGATTCAGGTTTGAGTAGCAACATTTGCAAATTTGCCGATGATACGAAAATCGGTAGGGAAATTAATTCGGAGGAGGACTCACTATCACTTCAAGTTGATCTAGATAGGGTTTTGAAATGGTCAAAGGATTGGCAGATGCAGTTTAATGCTGATAAATGTAAAGTTCTGAGGTTAGGTAATGATGATAGAGTTACAAGATACGAGCTAGATGGTGTTGTGATTGCGAAGTCGGATTGCGAAAGGGATCTGGGAGTTATGATTAGTAAGAATTTAAAACAAAAGGATCAATGCATAAATGTTCGTAATAAGGCAAATCGGACACTTGGATTTATTAATCGCAGCGTTAGTAACAAGACACCTGGTGTGGTTCTCAAGCTATATCTTGCTCTAGTTAGGCCCCATTTAGATTATGCAGTTCAGTTTTGGTCGCCATATTATAGAATGGATATAAATTCACTTGAACGTGTCCAGCGTAGGATGACTAAGTTAATTCCCCAAATTAGAAATCTTTCATATGAAGAAAGATTAACAAAGCTTAAGTTGCATTCACTGGAAAGGCGAAGAGTTAGGGGTGACATGATAGAGGTTTACAAGTGGATGAATGGACATAACCGGGGGGATATTAATAGGGTATTAAAAGTATCAACACAGGACAGAACACGAAACAATGGATATAAATTGGATAAGTTTAGATTTAGGAAAGACTTGGGTAAATACTGGTTCAGTAACAGGGTTGTTGATTTGTGGAACCAATTGCCGCGTAACATTGTGGAGGTGGGGTCCCTCGATTGTTTCAAGCACGGGTTGGACAAGTATATGAGTGGGATTGGGTGGTTATAGAATAGGAGCTGCCTCGTATGGGCCAATAGGCCTTCTGCAGTTACCTTTGTTCTTATGTTCTTATGTTCTTATGTTTAAGCACCCTGGCAAACACTTCATCCGGCCCTGGGAATTTGTTTGGTTTGAGTTTTACTATTTGTTTAAGAACATCCTCCCTGGTAACTGCTAAACTCGTCAACCTGTCCTCGTCCCCACCCACATAGACTTGTTCGGCTGAAGGCATATTGTTAAGTTCCTCTTTAGTAAATACAGATACAAAATATTTAATAAACATACTACTCATCTCTTCATCACTATCTGTTATTTGACCTGTCTCAGTTTTTGATGGACCTATCTATTCCCTAGTCTTAATACGATATAACTGAAAAAACCCTTTAGGATTTGTCTTTGCTTGCCCTGCTATGCGAACTTCATAGTTTCTTTTTGCTTTCCTTATCTCTTTTTTAACATTTCTAATCAGTTGTACAAATTCCTGTTCTAAAGTGACCTCCCCATTTTTAATCCTTTTATACCAAGCTCTCTTTTTACCTATAAGGTTCTTCAAGTACTTTGTTATCCACTTTGGGTCATTAGTATTCGATCTATTCAATTTGTATGGTATACTACGTTCCTGTGCTTTGTTTAGAATATTCTTAAATAAGTTATATATTGAATCCACATCGAAATCCCCATTTACATCACCTATCGCTGGGTTCATGTCTCGCTCCAAGACCGGCCCCCACCCCATACCCAAGACTTTCCAATCAATTTGACCCAAAAAATTTCTTAGGCTATTAAAATCAGCTTTTCGAAAATCTGGCACTTTAACAGAATTTTCTCCTACAAGTCTATTCCATTCTATGCTAAATCTGATTTCTTTGTGATCACTGTTCCCTAGCTCACTCCCTATTTCGATGCCATTAATTTGTGTTTCCCTGTTAGTTAACACTAAATCTAAAATATTATTTTCCCGTGTTGGTTCCTTAATGTGTTGCATAAGAAAGCAATCGTCAATTAATTCTAGAAAATCTTCTGCTTCACTATTCCCTGTTTTGTTCAACCAGTTTATTCCACTAAAATTAAAGTCACCCATGACATAAATACTGTTAGATCTAGATGCTCTAGATATTTCATCCCATAGATGCTTTGCTTCCATTCTGTCTAAATTTGGTGGCCTATATATAACTCCTATTATAATATTATTAGCTTTTTCGTTTAATTCTATCCAAATAGTTTCTGTGTGTGGCTCAGTTTTGATTCCATCTTTGAGACTACATTTCAAATTGTCCCTAACATATTTGGCTACTCCACCTCCTCGTCTAATATATCTATCTGTGTGAAATAGTTTAAATCCATTTATTTGATATTCAGCTAATAGTTCTCTATTTTCTACATTCATCCACGTTTCGGTAAGTGCAATAATATCTATTTTTTCTGTGCAGAAAAGAGCATTTAATTCGTTAATTTTATTTCTTAGACTTCTACTGTTAGTGTAATATACCCTAAGTGAATTGTTATTTTGAGGCCCTTCTCTTTCCCTGATCATTTTGCCAATTCCTTTCTCCCACAAACACATACTTTTATTACCTCCTTCCTCCAAATCAATTCCCATACCTCTATCTACTAACAGTTTAAACCCAAACAAACACCTCTAACCTCTTCTTCCAAGAGTTCGCAACAGCAACAACCCCAGCCCTCGATAGATGCACCCCATCACGAGCATACATTTCATTTCTTCCATAGAAGTGTTCCCAGGTGTCTATAAAAGATATTGCATTTGATTTGCAATATCTTTCCAGCAGGCAATTGACACCAAGTGCCCTCGACATCCATTCATTTCCCACTCCCTTTCTTGGAAGAATGCCACATATGATCGGGATTCCTCCCTTGCTCCTAACTAATTCAATGGCTGTCCTGAATCTCTGTATTAGTTCCTGACTCCTAACTCGCCCAACATCATTACCCCCTGCACTAATACAAATAATGGGTTTGTTTCCATTTCCCGTCATAATATCATTCATGTTTCCAACAATATCACCAATTCCAGCTCCCGGATAGCAAACCCTTAATCTGTTCCCCCTATCTCTGGCACAAAACGTTCTGTCTAAATACCACACCTGGGAATCTCCCACAACCAAAATTCGCTTCGATTCTCCCTTTTCCTTTCGAGCAGTTTCAGGGACCTGCGCTTCAATGCTCCTCGTTCCTTTGCCTCCTCTTTGAACAGCAGGTTCACCACAGCACTCGTCCTCTAATACGTCAAATGCATTAAAAGTCCTTAGGTGTAGGCTATTAGTTGTCGGTTTTGCCAAGGTCTTCTTAAGACCCCTGTCTTTCACAACTTGCCAAGACGAGGTCTTCTTAATACTGGTCCCGTCAGTCCTTCTTAATGAGGTCCCGTCAACACTGGCCTCTGTGGTGTTTGTGTGTTACTGAGGAAGTCTTGGCTGTAGGGTTGAGGTAAAGTCATGACTTGGTTACTGACTTTAATACTTAATATGATTACATGACTAGTAGCTACCAAGCTTGGCGGGCGTCCTGTACGCTCTCTTGTTTACCTTTCTCTCCGGCGTCCCAGCCGCCGCACATAGAAAACGGATGGTACCATTTTCTGTGAACATGACATCCCTCCTTTTCTTTAAAAAGAATGAATACAGGATGTCTACCATGCTTGTAGCACAAAGCAAAGTTATTGACGCAAAGTAAGTTATTACCATATCAAGAGATACTGCATACATTTAACATTAATTAAGCACACAAAGAATTTAAACAACTTAATCTTTTCCACAAAGGATTTCAATGTTAAAAATACATATGCAATGTTAAACATGAAAGAAACTGTAATACAAAGTTACAAAATATTGAATGAGATATCTGCATTATTCAAACAATATTAAATTTAGTTTAGCACAATAAGTAAATACTTTTCATTACATAGGAACACAATTAATCATCAAATCGTGTAGGGCGTTTAACATGACGTTTAGGACGAGAGTCCTTAAATGCAATAACATCCCTTGATGAATTGTTTGTCGGGTTATAACTATTTTTTTCTTTTTCTTTTGCACGACTTTGCACTTCATCATTTTCTACACTAGTTGGAATCACTTTGAAATAAGCCATATTACGTGTTATACTATGATCTCTATTACTAGCTGTTACCATAGTTCCTTTTACACTAATCACTTTATATGGTTTTGTATCATACGGCATATCTAACTTTCCCTCTTTTTTCTTTTTAACGAGAACAGTGTCACCAACCTTTATGAACTGTTCCTTTGCATGTTGATCATGAGCAATTTTCATTTTGCCCTTGGCTAGTGCATCCTTCTGAGCGAGACGTTTATCCGTTACCTCGGCTGGCATGACGGGTAGTGCGATTCTCATAGGACGTCCAAATAAAAGTTCACCAGGTGACTTGCCCAGTGTTCCATGTGGTGTTGCACGGTAGTTCCTGAGAAAAGCATACATAGCTTGTTTCCAGGATCGTCCTTCGGCATGAGCACAGCGTACCGCTTTCATGAGAGGTTGCATGAATCTCTCAACTTCTCCATTTGCTTGGGGATGTAGTGGCATCACACGGCGGTGTTTGAATCCAATATGCTCAGCAAAGTTGACAAAGTCTTGTCCATTGAATGGCGGTCCATTGTCCGTCTTGACAACTTCAGGAATGCCAAAGTTTGAAAAGATCTTGTCGAGTTTCGGGATGACGGCCTTTCCAGATGTGGAATTCATGATTTCTACTTCTGGATAACGTGAGTGATCATCAATGACTACCATCAAGTACTCTCCAGTTGGTAGTGGTCCGCAGAAGTCCATCGATACTTCCGTCCATGGTGCAGCAGGTAGTGGTGAAGGTTGTAGAGGTGTTGGTCTTGAAGTATCCACTGCAGCTTGGCAAGGGACACAGGCATCATGCATATCCTTTGCTTGACGATCAATGCCAGGAAACTACACCTTTTCTCTTAGCAGCTGTTTCGTCCTAACAAGACCTTGGTGTCCTTGATGTGCAAGCTTCAGAGCACGTTGCTGGAGAACAGCTGGAATCACGATACGAGTACCTCGCAGCACAGTGTCGCGTTGTTGCGTAACACTTAATTCTGTCTGGATGCGTTCAAGTGCTTTGAATGCATCTTGGTCAACTCCTGAGGGTGGGATGCGTGGAAACTTTTTCTTAGTCAATGCATCCACTGTTGCTTGCAGAGTTGGGTCCTCTAGGGTTGCAGTACGGATTTCATCAAGAGTAAGAGCCTTAGGGACTGCATCACAGGTTACAGAGTGTACATATTCCTCGGCAACTTGCTGATGCTTGGTGATGGTGAAACTGTTGGCAGGATGTCGACTGATGTAATCAGCGGGATTGCCTGCACCCGGCTTGTATTTCACCGTAAAGTTGTATGGTTGCAGACGAAGAGCCCATCTCTCAATGCGAGCTGGTGGTTTGGACTTTGGATTATTGAAGATGGTCTCCAACGGTTTGTGGTCAGTGACTATCGTGGTGAAGGGTGCACCAAGCAGATACACATTGAAGTGTTCACAGCCCCATACAAGAGCAAGAGCTTCCTTCTCTGTCTGACTGTATCGTTGCTCAACATCTGTGAGAGAACGGCTGGCGTAGGCAATTACTACTCGGGAATCTGGTTGACCAGGTTTGTGTTGGGCTAAAACAGCACCTAATCCAACAGGACTAGCATCCACCGTTAACTCAGTGTCCATTGATGGATCAAAGTATGCAGCAGTCGCATTCTCTACTAGTGCATCTTTCACAGCATCAAATGCATTTTGCTCGATATCGCTCCAGTACCATGATGCATTTTTCTTCAGGAGCTCACGTAGAGGCTTTGTAATGGTAGCAAAATCTGGAATGAAGCGAGAACAGTAGTTTGCCATTCCCAGAAAACTATGTACTTCAGTGGACGTTGAAGGAGGTGCAGCATTCTTGATATCTGCAACTTTCTTAGGATCTGGAGACAGACCTTTGTCACTAAGTACATGTCCAAAGAATTCAATTTTATGTTGATTGAACTCACACTTTGCTCGGCTTAACGTCAGATTCTTTTCTCGTAAGCGTTGCAATGTTGCACGAAGATCTTTGTCGTGTTCAGCTTGGGTACGGCCATAAACAATGATGTCATCAGACATGTTGTCAGCATTAGGTATATCTTGCAATACCTGGCTGATGATGTGCTGGAATACCTCGGCAGCACTGTTAATACCAAAACTCAGGCGCTTGTACCTATACAGACCTCGATGTGTCGTAAACGTTGTGATGAAGCGACTCTCATCATCAAGTTCAAGCTGATGATAGCCCTTGTTTAAATCTAACTTGCTGAATACAGTTGCACCATTCAAGCGGTAGATCATATCATCTACTGTCGGTGTAGGATGGCGTTCACGCATTATTGCCTTGTTGGGAACACGCATGTCCACACAAATGCGTATCTCATCTGGATTCTTCGGCTTTGGTGGAGTGACAATTGGGCTTACCCATGGTGTTGGGCCTGTTACTGGTTCAATGATATCTAGTTCTATCAGCCTATCCAGTTCGGCATCGACTTTCTTGCGAGTATGGAATGGTTGTCGGCGATGTGGTTGGGCAACTGGAATTACATCTGGGTTGATATGCAGATGTACTTTGCTATCAGTATAACAACCTATGGATTTAAATCGATCAGAAAATTCAGCAACAATACCATCAACATTGTTTGCAGATTCCACTGCTACAGCATTAGAAAGCTGAAGTAGCCCCAATTTGGTTGAAGTCTTGTAACTGAGTAAAGACTCCTTTGCATTCCTAACAACATGGAATGTAGTAATGAGCATTGCATTCTTTGACTTAATCTCTGCAGTTAAAGTTCCAATCACTGGCAAGGCTAACTTCGAAGCATAGGCAGTGGCTTTACCATTGTATTTTTCTAGCTTTGGGAACTGTTTTCTATATTTTTCATAGTGGCACTCAGCCATGGTGTCAATGTTTGATCCAGTGTCAATAAGAACTTTGAGACAAATACCAGCAATGTATACACATGTCTCTGGGTTGTTTGGAAGATCATTCCATTCTGTGATTGCTTGTACTCCATAAGTATAATCACATTCACTGTCATCTGAGACTGGTTGTAATGAAATGTTGTCTTGTATATTATTAACATTCTGGATTTGAGGTGCAATATTGTGTTTACCACCTCGACCCCTATGACCTGATCCTCGTACAGTGCTTTTATTCATTAACTGTGGTTTCTTAAGTGCAGAACGACACATAGCACCAAAATGACCTAGTTTTCCACACTCATAGCACTTCTTACCTTGAGCAGGACAAACATTATCTTGGTGTGGGTAGTCTCCTCCACAATTGTAACATTTATTGTTGACACCCTCTGATGTGGGTCGTTGTGACTGCTTGAGCCTTGTTCCTTGACCCCAGTTGTGACGTGGTTCTCGGCTAAATTTACTGTTAGGTTTGCCATGATATCTTCTTTGATCACGGTGTCCTCCCTGAACCTTACGTACCTCATCACTGTTAGTAACAGTGGCAGAACCGTTATTGGCACTGCACTCCATGACACGAGCATCACGTGCAGCATCTTCCATTCGACGAGCAATATCCAGTATCTTGGTAAGAGAACTGTCATCATCAACAAGTTCTAGAGCTCTTCGACGAAGACGTGTAGATGTGCATGATTCAATTATTTGCTGTTTGATTTCTTTGTCAACATCAGCAAACTCACAATGGGCTGCTAAACCCTGCAGACGTGTGTGGTATTGATCCACAGTTTCATTAGAGAGTTGTTTTGCTCTCCTGAAATGCATAATTTCCATTGCAGTATTTTGCCTTGGTTTGAAATGCTCTGTTAGTTTGGCTTTGGCAGTGTCATAATCTTTGGCACCACCAGTGTCTTTCAGTGTGTCAAAGATGTCACAAACTCTATCACCTGCATAATGAAGTAGAAAGGCACGCTTTCTTTCAGCACTTTTGATGTCAGAAACTATCAACAAATTTTCAAACTTTTTAAGCCATTTGACCCACCTCTGTGACAGGTTTGTCTGGTCACAGTCAGGATCAAATGCAGGAAACTGAGGTATATTTGCCATTTTTACTGAATAAATGTAACTTATCACTTAAATGTTCCTCAGAATATTAAACACTTACTGCACTGTATATGTTAGTCAAGAATTCACTGTAATTACTTTAATTTTGCAAAGCACACAAGCATTTTAATGCAAAAGTTCACAACAGTGCACAATATAGCAGCAACTGACTTCTTACCTAGCCCTTGTGTACATGTGTTGTTCCTACTCACAGCAGCAGCACAGCAGTTGGCACAGCAGTTGGTACAGCAGCAGTTGGTACAGCAGCAGTTGGTACAGCAGCAGTTGGTACAGCAGTTGGTACAGCAGTTGGTGCAGCAGTTGGTACAGCAGTCGGTACAGCAGTCAGTTCAGTGTGATGAATTTTGTAGCACGAAGCATCGTTTCGTAACCAAAACATCAGGTTTTGTACACATCAAAGCGTCGTTTCGTACACAACGTCGGCAGATTCTTCAGTACAGTTTCTTCAACACAGCTTGGGTAGCACACAGCTTGGGTAGCACACAGCATCGGTTAGCACACAGCATCGTTTAGCACACAGCATTGGTTAGCACACAGCATCGGTTAGCATACAGCATCGGGTATGGCGCTCACAGCTTCTCTTCCTCCTCCAGGCAGCATGCTTCTCCCTTGTGTTTGAAACTGAACAAATTCCTGCGTTCACAGTTCATCCTCGTCGCCAATGTGGTGTTTGTGTGTTACTGAGGAAGTCTTGGCTGTAGGGTTGATGTAAAGTCATGACTTGGTTACTGACTTTAATACTTAATATGATTACATGACTAGTAGCTACCAAGCTTGGCGGGCGTCCTGTACGCTCTCTTGTTTACCTTTCTCTCCGGCATCCCAGCCGCCGCACATAGAAAACGGATGGTACCATTTTCTGTGAACATGACAGCCTCCTCCTTCATTTCCTCCCGAAGTCTCAGCCGTCGTACCTCCTCCCGCAAGGAATCCATCTCTGCTCTCAGAGCTCCAACCAAACTCACCAAATCCTTCACTAATCCTTCCATTATTGCAATAATAATGTTGGGCTCTCTGCAGTTACTTCCATTCTTATGTACCCACCTCATGTACTTTCTATGCCTTTAAATGCCCACTTGGAGATTTATATCCCACTTGGGGATATATATATATATATATATATATATATATTTATATATATATATATATATATATATATATATATATATATATATATATATATATATATATATATATATATATATATATATATATATATATATATATTGTTACGAACCCGGATCCAGCGTCCTAGCCTGGAGCAGTGACAAACACGCCATCTGTGGGTCAGCTCCCGAAACCCCCGCCAAACGAACGACGACACCTAGTGAGGACAGCGTGTACTGGCCTCGAGGACCAGTTTCCAGTCTGGTTCAGCGCTCAACACCGCCGCTCCTGACCTCTGGTGAAGTGGTGCTCCGACGACAGCGCCATCTATGGAGTGGATATGTCGGGCGTTTGTATCTGAGCCTGTGAGTGTGGTGTATTAGTGTCCCAATTATTGATGACGTGTCTGTTTACAGAGCCGACCTGGGACCACTGTGTTGAAGGTGGAGTCAGTCTACCCAAGGCAGCCAGTCTCCATACAGTGAAGTTTGCTGCAGCTGTCGTGACGTCGTCCCCCCGGAAGAACACTGTGGTGTGTTAAGCCTGCCAGTGGAGTGGCAGTGGAAGGATTTACCCGGGACCGACGGTTGGAGACGATAATCCACTGGGGTATTGAGGACAGGAGGGTGATTGGTGATATCACACGAGACTCCTGTCTAGGGCGTACCCCTTTTATCGTTCGTGGAGTGGCCGTACCAGCCTTGGTGGCTCAGTACCTGCCAGCAGACCTGCTGGACGTGTGGTTGACGGCCTCCACGACGGTGCCCCCAGTGGACCTGTGTTGTGGCTGACCTGTGGCCAGGGTAGGCTCGGCGTTCTCAGAGGACACGTCTTGAGGCCACGAAGAAAGCACCGCGGACTCAGCACCTAGCTTCGAGGATCCATAGTCTCCAGCAGAAGACTACAGTGTAGATCCCCTTTGTAAAGTGTTAATACCCCTCCCCCTTGTGTACGTTTTACTTTTATATATTTAAATGGTGATGGTGAACATTATATAATATTAAGTTCTTAACTTTCTTTCCCTACTCCCTTTAAGTTACTTGCGTCACGGATCGCATCCCTTGATAGCCTCTACTGGCTTGGGGCCGGATATATATCTTCCTCTAACTACATCAGAGTAAGAACCCCGTTGCGTCCCGAGAGGGCCGTAACATATATATATATATATATGTTGTACCTAGTAGCCAGATCGCTCTTCTCAGCCTACTATGCAAGGCCCGATTTGCCTAATAAGCCAAGTTTTCCTGAATTAATATATTTTCTCAATTTTTTTTCTTATGAAATGATAAAGCTACCCATTTCATTATGTTTCAGGTCAATTTTATTTTATTGGAATTAAGAGTAACGTAGATATATGACCGAACTTAACCAACCCTACCTAACCTAACCTAACCTATCTTTATAGGTTAGGTTAGGTAGCCGAAAAAGTTAGGTTAGGTTAGGTTAGGTTAGGTAGGTTAGGTAGTCGGAAAAACATTAATTCATGAAAACTTGGCTTATTAGGCAAATCGGGCCTTGCATAGTAGGCTGAGAAGAGCGTTCTGGCTACTAGGTACGACATATATATATATATATATATATGCTTTAACCCACTACGCCATCAGACCTTACAAAAGAAGTAGATAGTTCGAGATATATATCTCAAACATCTCTACCTCCCGAAGGCACCAGATGAGTGAGGGGTCAGTCTGCATTTTTCAGGTAGGTAGTTGTGCTTTCTGGGTTCGAGTCCCACTGGTGGGTGTTGTCCAAAGATTGTTTATCTTCACTTGTGGTTTATGCAAGTATAGGCTTATAAGCTGGACACGAGTTCTCTCACATTGACAGTGGCTTGACGAAAAATATATATATATATATATATATATAAGCCTATACTTGCATAAACCACAAGTGAAGATTAATAATCTTTGGACAACACCCACCAGTGGGACTCGAACCCAGAAAGCACAACTACCTTCCAGTAGCTGGCATAACTAGTATGCTTTAACCCACTATGCCATCAGACCTTACAAAAAAAGTAGATAGTTCGAGATATATATCTCAAACATCTCCACCTCCCGAAGGCACCAGATGAGTGAGGGGTCAGTCTGCATTTTTCGTCAAGCCACTGTCAACGTGAGAGAACTCGTGTCCAGCTTATAAGCCTATACTTGCATAAACCACAAGTGAAGATTAATAATCTTTGGACAACACCCACCAGTGGGACTCGAACCCAGAAAGCACAACTACCTTCCAGTAGCTGGCATAACTAGTATGCTTTAACCACCACGCCATCAGACCTTACAAAAGAAGTAGATAGTTCGAGATATATATCTCAAACATCTCCACCTCCCGAAGGCACCAGATGAGTGAGGGGTCAGTCTGCATTTTTCGTCAAGCCACTGTCAACGTGAGAGAACTCGTGTCCAGCTTATAAGCCTATACTTGCATAAACCACAAGTGAAGATTAATAATCTTTGGACAACACCCACCAGTGGGACTCGAACCCAGAAAGCACAACTACCTTCCAGTAGCTGGCATAACTAGTATGCTTTAACCCACTACGCCATCAGACCTTACAAAAGAAGTAGATAGTTCGAGATATATATCTCAAACATCTCCACCTCCCGAAGGCACCAGATGAGTGAGGGGTCAGTCTGCATTTTTCGTCAAGCCACTGTCAACGTGAGAGAACTCGTGTCCAGCTTATAAGCCTATACTTGCATAAACCACAAGTGAAGATTAATAATCTTTGGACAACACCCACCAGTGAAACTCGAACCCAGAAAGCACAACTACCTTCCAGTAGCTGGCATAACTAGTATGCTTTAACCCACTACGCCATCAGACCTTACAAAAGAAGTAGATAGTTCGAGATATATATCTCAAACATCTCCACCTCCCGAAGGCACCAGATGAGTGAGGGGTCAGTCTGCATTTTTCGTCAAGCCACTGTCAACGTGAGAGAACTCGTGTCCAGCTTATAAGCCTATACTTGCATAAACCACAAGTGAAGATTAATAATCTTTGGACAACACCCACCAGTGGGACTCGAACCCAGAAAGCACAACTACCTTCCAGTGCAGACTGACCCCTCACTCATCTGGTGCCTTCGGGAGGTGGAGATGTTTGAGATATATATCTCGAACTATCTACTTCTTTTGTAAGGTCTGATGGCGTAGTGGGTTAAAGCATACTAGTTATGCCAGCTACTGGAAGGTATTTGTGCTTTCTGGGTTCGAGTCCCACTGGTGGGTGTTGTCCAAAGATTATTAATCTTCACTTGTGGTTTATGCAAGTATAGGCTTATAAGCTGGACACGAGTTCTCTCACGTTGACAGTGGCTTGACGAAAAATGCAGACTGACCCCTCACTCATCTGGTGCCTTCGGGAGGTGGAGATGTTTGAGATATATATCTCGAACTATCTACTTCTTTTGTAAGGTCTGATGGCGTAGTGGGTTAAAGCATACTAGTTATGCCAGCTACTGGAAGGTAGTTGTGCTTTCTGGGTTCGAGTCCCACTGGTGGGTGTTGTCCAAAGATTATTAATCTTCACTTGTGGTTTATGCAAGTATAGGCTTATAAGCTGGACACGAGTTCTCTCACGTTGACAGTGGCTTGACGAAAAATGCAGACTGACCCCTCACTCATCTGGTGCCTTCGGGAGGTGGAGATGTTTGAGATATATATCTCGAACTATCTACTTCTTTTGTAAGGTCTGATGGCGTAGTGGGTTAAAGCATACTAGTTATGCCAGCTACTGGAAGGTAGTTGTGCTTTCTGGGTTCGAGTCCCACTGGTGGGTGTTGTCCAAAGATTATTAATCTTCACTTGTGGTTTATGCAAGTATAGGCTTATAAGCTGGACACGAGTTCTCTCACGTTGACAGTGGCTTGACGAAAAATGCAGACTGACCCCTCACTCATCTGGTGCCTTCGGGAGGTGGAGATGTTTGAGATATATATCTCGAACTATCTACTTCTTTTGTAAGGTCTGAGGCGTAGTGGGTTAAAGCATACTAGTTATGCCAGCTACTGGAAGGTAGTTGTGCTTTCTGGGTTCGAGTCCCACTGGTGGGTGTTGTCCAAAGATTATATATATATATATATATATATATATATATATATATATATATATATGTCGTACCTAGTAGCCAAAACGCACTTCTCTGCCTACTTTGCAAGGCCCGATTTGCCTAATAAGCCAAGTTTTCCTGAATTAATATATTTTCTCTAATTTCTTTCTTGTGAAATGATAAAGCTACCCATTTCATTATGTATGAGGTCAATATTTTTTTATTGGAGTTAAAATTAACGTAGATATTTGACCGAACCTAACCAACCCTACCTAACCTAACTTAACCTATCTTTATAGGGTAGGTTAGGTTAGGTACCCAAAAAAGTTAGGTTAGGTTAGGTTAGGTAGTCGAAAAACAATTAATTCATGAAAACTCGGCTTATTAGGCAAATTGGGCCTTGCATAGTAGGCTGAGAAGTGCGTTCTGGCTACTAGGTACGACATATATATATATATATATATATATATATATATATATATATATATATATATATATATATATATATATGTCGTACCTAGTAGCCAGAACGCACTTCTCAGCCTACTATGCAAGGCCCGATTTGCCTAATAAGCCAAGTTTTCCTGAATTATTATATTTTCTCAATTTTTTGTCTGATGATATGATAAACCTACCCATTTCATTATGTATGAGATCAATTTAATTTTATTGGAGTTAAAATTAACGTAGATATATGACCGAAACTAACCAACCCTACCTAACCTAACCTAACCTATCTTTATAGGTTAGGTTAGGTTAGGTAGCAGAAAAAGTTAGGTTAGGTTAGGTTAGGTAGGTTAGGTAGTCGAAAAACAATTAATTCATGAAAACCTGGCTTATTAGGCAAATCGGGCCTTGCATAGTAGGTTGAGAAGTGCGTTCTGGCTACTAGGTACGACATATATATATATATAAATATATATATATAAATATATATATATATATATATAAATATATATATATATAAATATATATATATATATATATATAAATATATATATATATAAATATATATATATATATATATATAAATATATATATATATGTCGTACCTAGTAGCCAGAACTCACTTCTCAGCCTACTATTCAAGGCCCGATTTGCCTAATAAGCCAAGTTTTCCTGAATTAATATATTTACTATAATTTTTTTCTTATGAAATGATAAAGCAACCCTTTTCTCTATGTATGAGGTCAATTTTTTTTTATTGGAGTTAAAATTAACGTAGATATATGACCGAACCTAACCAACCCTACCTAACCTAACCTAACCTATATTTATAGGTAAGGTTAGGTTAGGTAGCCAAAAAAAGCTAGGTTAGGTTAGGTTAGGTAGGTTAGGTAGACGAAAAAACATTAATTCATGGAAACTTGGCTTATTAGGCAAATCGGGCCTTGAATAGTAGGCTGAGAAGTGCGTTCTGGCTATTAGGTACGACATATATAAATATATATATATATATATATAAATATATATATATATATATATATATATATATATATATATATATATATATATATATATATATATATATATATATATATATATATATATATATATATGTCGTACCTAGTAGCCAGAACGCACTTGTCAGCCTACTATGCAAGGCCCAATTTGCCTAATAAGCCAAGTTTTCATGAGTTAATTGTTTTTCGACTACCTAACCTACCTAACCTAACCTAACCTAGCTTTTTTTGGCTACCTAACCTAACCTTACCTATATATATAGGTTAGGTTAGGTTAGGTAGGGTTGGTTAGGTTCGGTCATATATCTACGTTAATTTTAACTCCAATAAAAAAAAATTGACCTCATACATAGTGAAAAGGGTAGCTTTATCATTTCATAAGAAAAAAATTATAGTAAATATATTACTTCAGGAAAACTTGGCTTATTAGGCAAATCGGGCCTTGAATAGTAGGCTGAGAAGTGAGTTCTGGCTACTAGGTACGACATATATATATATATATATATATATATATATATATATATATATATATATATATATATATATATATATATATATATATATATATATATATATATATATATATATATATATATATATATATATATATATGTCGTACCTAGTAGCCAGAATGCACTTCGCAGCCTACTATGCAAGGCCCAATTTGCCTCATAAGCCAAGTTTTCATGAATTAATTGTTTTTCGACTACCTAACCTAACCTAACCTAACTTTTTCGGCTACCTAACCTAACCTAACCTATAAAGATAGGTTAGGTAGGGTTGGTTAGGTTCGGTCATATATCTACGTTAATTTTAACTCCAATAAAAAAAATTAACCTCATACATAATGAAATGGGTAGCTTTATCATTTCATAAGAAATAAATTAGAGAAAATATATTAGTTCAGGAAAACTTGGCTTATTAGGCCAATCGGGCCTTGCATAGTAGGCCGAGAAGTGCATTCTGGCTACTAGGTACGACATATATATATATATATATATATATATATATATATATATATATATATATATATATATATATATATATATATATATATATATATATATATATGTCGTACCTAGTAGCCAGAACGCACTTCTCAGCCTACTATACAAGGCCCGATTTGCCTAATAAGCCAAGTTTTCATGAATCAATGTTTTTTCGACTACCTAACCTACCTAACCTAACCTAACCTAACTTTTTCGGCTACCTAACCTAACCTAACCTATAAAGATAGGTTAGGTTAGGTTAGGTAGGGTTGGTTAGGTTCGGTCATATATCTACTTTAATTTTAACTCCAATAAAAAAAAATTTACCTCATACATAATGAAATGGGTAGCTTTATCATTTCATAAGAAAAAAAATAGAGAAAATATATTAATTCGGGAAAACTTGGCTCATTAGGCAAATCGGGCCTTGCATAGTAGGCTGAGAAGTGCGTTCTGGCTACTAGGTACGACATATATATATATATATATATATATATGTCGTACCTAATAGCCAGAACGCACTTCTCAGCCTACTATTCAAGGCCCGATTTGCCTAATAAGCCAAGTTTTCATTAATTAATGTTTTTTCGTCTACCTAACCTACCTAACCTAACCTAACCTAGCTTTTTTTGGCTACCTAACCTAACCTTACCTATAAATATAGGTTAGGTTAGGTTAGGTAGGGTTGGTTAGGTTCGGTCATATATCTATGTTAATTTTAACTCCAATAAAAAAAAATTGACCTCATACATAGAGAAAAGGGTTGCTTTATCATTTCATAAGAAAAAAATTATAGTAAATATATTAATTCAGGAAAACTTGGCTTATTAGGCAAATCGGGCCTTGAATAGTAGGCTGAGAAGTGAGTTCTGGCTACTAGGTACGACATATATATATATATATATATATATATATATATATATATATATATATATATATATGTTATACCTAGTAGCCAGAACGCACTTCTCAGCCTACTATGCAAGGCCCGATTTGCCTAATAAGCCAAGTTTTCATGAATTAATTGTTTTTTGATTACCTAACCTAACCTAACCTAACTTTTTCTGCTACCTAACCTAACCTAACCTATAAAGATAGGTTAGGTTAGGTTAGGTAGGGTTGGTTAGGTTCGGTCATATATCTCCGTTAATTTTAACTCCAATAAAAAAAATTGACCTCATATATAATGAAATGGGTAGCTTTATCATTTCATAAGAAAAAAATTAGAGAAAATATATTAATTCAGGAAAACTTGGCTTATTAGGCAAATCGGGCCTTGCATAGTAGGCTGAGAAGTGCGTTCTGGCTACTAGGTACGACATATATATATATATATATATATATATATATATATATATATATATATATATATATATATATATATATATATATATATATATATATATATATGTCGTACCTAGTAGCCAGAACTCACTTCTCAGCCTACTATGCAACGCCCGATTTCCCTAATAAGCCAGGTTTTCATGAATTAATTGTTTTTCGACAACCTAACCTACCTAACCTAACTTTTTCGGTTATCTAACCTAACCTAACCTATAAAGATAGGTTAGGTTAGGTTAGGTAGGGTTGGTTAGATTCGGTCATATATCTACGTTAATTTTAACTCAAATAAAAAAAAATTGACCTCATACATAATGAAATGGGTAGCTTTATCATTTCATAAGAAAAAAAATAGAGAAAATATATTGATTCAGGAAAACTTGGCTTATTAGGCAAATCGGGCCTTGCATAGTAGGCTGAGAAGTGAGTTCTGGCTACTAGGTACGACATATATATATATATATATATATATATATATATATATATATATATATATGTGAGATTTTTTTCTACGCCTACCTCTCTTAGGAGGTGGACTACAAGTTTAAAGGCTGCTCACGGCAGTTAAGCATGAGTCCAATAGAAAAAGGAAAAGCGGGAGCAAACCGCCAGGCTTCCACTACTAGGGGTGAAAACCTGTCCAGAATAGGCCGCTGGTTCCTCCTAGTTAAACAGGACGTTAAAACTAATAAAGGGTTACCGACGGGTTCTCACAATCAAATATTTATTTTTGATGTGGCGCTATGAATTGGAATTCGAATTCCCAAGAACAGCCGTCATATCAAGATCACAACATTTAATCGTAATATGCAGAAATACGGTGGAATAATATGGTTGAAGGGTTCACATCAAAGACCGTTTTCTATAACATAACAATTTATTATTAACAAGAGACTAACTACTACATTACCGAGTTTACATTACGTTAATGTCCATCCAGTGGCACGATAACAAACAGCTAAATAGCAACCTTGCTGTGCGGCTGCATACTGAACTAACCTGAACACAGGTGTGCCCACTGATGACGCAATATTGCAAATCAAAGAAAAATATCACAGACTAAGTTACACCACAGCGAATGGTTACGTTATTGTCTATCAAGTGGCATTTGCAACACAGCTATTCAACAGCCCCTCGAGAAGTGACAGCAGGCTCCATCTTGCTGACAACATGAACTAACTGAACAAATGAAGGATATCCACTGAATACACAATCATGCAATCAATTGTGTCTCGGTTTCCCTGACAGCTACTATAATCACAAACTTAGGGGTCCTCCCACCCCCCCAGGAGAGACCCACGTAAGTAGGCGGGTAGTCCAACAGTGACCCCCCCCCCCCCTATCACAACCCTGTGTGAACACTCTTTGCAACTCCCTACAAGAAGTTGCCCTATAAACAGTAACAAAGACAGGCAAGGCGGGATTCTGGGACACAGCTCCACAAATCCCTAGATTACTCTACTCTCGTCACCAGACGACAACCAAAAGAAATTGCCTTAAGTGATTAATTACATTAATTGACTGATCGCAGCAGTCAGCAACAAAGTAGTACGGTAATCACAAACAATTGTCTCACACTAGACAACAACATGATGATACTCTACGTTAATCATTAACACTTGTCTCTCTTGTTAACAATAACTCAAACTTATATTACATCACACTTGACTCCTTGCAAGTATTCAGTGAGTAATCCTCAATTAAGATCAAACGGACCACTAATTACATCCCCAAAGAGTTACGTTAACTAAGCCTACCCTAACTTGGTAGCTTCTCAACAGTCTGTGTCAAAAAATTACTAGTGAGTGTTAATTACCCTAATTAACTCCGAGTAATTAATTAACTGTCACCAGAACCGATAATTAATCATCCATAAATACGTCTCACTCCGCACTGCCTAAGCAGGTCTCATCAAACACTGTGAATTCATGGGAAAGGAGTTAATTACCCCTAATTAACAAGATGTGCCACTAATCCACTGTCCTCAGACAGGATATGATTAATACAACGATTTATGCTAGCTCCATGACCTCGCTTTACCGGGTCATCAGAGCCCTCTGATGTTAATTACTCAACTAATTAACATGAGCCACTAATTGCTATACCCCAGAAAGGTAATTAGTCTCGAGCAAATTACGTTAACACCAATACTGACAGACTCTGACAGATCCTTTCCCACTACGTGAATTCATGATGAGAAGGCTAATTACATAATTAGTTTGAGTGGTCAATTAGTTGTCACACGGACAATTAATTGCTCCTGAGATGTATCTCACTCAAGCTCAACGCTGTTCTCTCATAACAGCCCTCACTCACTCCACAATAAGTGTGCACCCCTTATCCAGTTAATTCCAAAATTATTAACTCACTGAATCCTTAAATCCTCAACACAACTTAAAGAAACAAAGTAACCCCAGTGTTACATATGTCACACTACAATGGCATGCAACAACACAAATGCACTGCCCACATATGGTTGCGGCTACTGCAACTCGTTAATTACTGTGCCCACACAATAATGACACAAGGTTGTGCAACACACAAGAGAATACCAATATTACTGACCCCCTTATCTTGCAACCATTGCAGAGGACTACTGTGAACACACACTTACCTCAGCAAGACAATTAACCAATCAATTGCCTGCTCTCAATAAATACTGTGAATTCCCCTGAATAATACTAGAGGTCCCTTAAACCCTCAACACCGCTCCGAGGGCAGCAATACCATATAAACTGATAACAACACTGCACAAACCTGCAACATAATGATGCCGTCAGCATACCCCACATGCTAATGACATCATTAGACAATCAGTCAGCAATCACATCTACTGACTTACCACACAACACAGTACATAAAGCATGCAAATGAACACATAGAAATGGCATTCACATAATCAATGAAAATTATATCATCAGGTAAATGTATCTCTAACTACACAGACCTCAGGGCACCCACTGACATCCCTGCAACCTGGCCTGCCTACCTCTAATGATACAATTATATACGGTACTCTATGGCATTAATCCAGTCTGAACGATTATATAGAATCGACAGGCTGGATCACTTATATGGTAAATCTCTACACTGACCGGTTACATACTCGAGTCAGTCTACACACTTATATACAATATATCTATAGTGTGGTACCGAGTACAACATCCATCTCCAGGTACTGCCCTACCAGTCACCTGGACGTGCCACTGACAGCTGTCACACAGCTGCTACCCTCACTGTAACACTTTTATTGTACTCACGTCTCTGGATATTCACCACAATCCTTTTCCTGGTCACTACCTCTCTGGCTGTAAACACCTAGCTCGCTCCTCGTGCGAGGGGTGGCCCTAGAATGTCCAGGGAAGGTGGCCTAACCACGTGGCCCAACATGTGGCCACCTCGTGGTCCTAAGGGTGGCCACGGGTAGCGCATGACGTCATAGCACCCCACCCGGCTGAGCTGGCACGCGGGGTGGGGTGGGGTTTGGCCGCGCAAGTGGCCTGGGGTGGCCCTCCCGGGCAGCAGGCCAAGGTGGACGGCGCTGGTGGCCGCGGGCGGCCTGGGGCGCCTCCGGGCGGCTGTGGGCGGCGCGTGTGGCCGCGGGCGGCCTGGGGTGGCCCCCGACTGGCTGGTTGGCGCCCATCAACATACACACGTGGGTGGGGAATCACTTTACACCCCCTCATCAGCATGCTTGCTCGTACACTAGGGTGCCAAATGGCCGGCGGTGTCACCACATGGCCGCCGCCAGGTGGAATACAAAAATCCAACAGGGGCCTGTAATATCACACTCACTTACACTGCCCAACACCAATTGTCCATTGCCACTAGACAGGATGCTCAGACCCGAGGG
This sequence comes from Procambarus clarkii, assembly GCF_040958095.1. Classification (NCBI taxonomy): domain Eukaryota; kingdom Metazoa; phylum Arthropoda; class Malacostraca; order Decapoda; family Cambaridae; genus Procambarus; species Procambarus clarkii. The sequence continues at coordinate 37,037,865 of NC_091173.1, forward strand.
ATGAGGGATCAATCTGATACACCATGAGGCTCTGCCATCTGCCTCATGGGTTAACACTGCAACTGTCTTAGTTTGTCACATCGGCCCCAATTTCACGCAAATTTGGGCCTAGACACAACCCGGAATGGCAGGAGTGCCATCCACGCTGTGCAACAAGGGAATGACAGCGATTAACGGGGGTGGAGATGGCAGGCGGCCATCTCCACCCAGCTGCGTCCTCTTCCACATGCTACCCAGCTAAAACTAACGATTTCCCGGGCTAGGGAAACTCAAAATGCCCATATCTCCCCCCTACCTTGTCTTGACCAATCAGCAGGGAGCCGACACACTACCAAGATGCCGCTTCCAACCACAGCTCTTCGCGCCAAAACTCGGCTTGGAGCACAGGTGCCTAAACCAATCACATGCCTCAGTCTCCCTCAGGCGTCATGTGACATCACAAGGAGGGTGAGGCCTAAAAGACAGTGGCGTACTGTCTCACATGGTGGGGGGGGGGGGGGAAGGCAACGTTCACCCCACAGTCCCTCCCCCCCCCCCTGTAAAAACCGTTGGGAGAGTCAAGTACCTCCCTACACCACTTCACTCTCAACTCCCATCCTACTTCACAGAAACAGGAAAATTTCTGTAATTTTCTCTACAGAACAATCACAGGCCTCTTACCAGTCCCAACCGATAGTCCTTAACGTAAGCTTTCATTCAACACCCCACAAGTATATGTTAGTTTGAAAGCTTCAGTTTTCTAGAGTCCCTAGAGCGACTAGCCTAATCTAGAAACTAGGAAAACTAGCTGAGGGAATCTAGATTCCCTCACAATATATATATATATATATATATATATATATATATATATATATATATATATATATATATATATATATATATATATATATATATAGATATATATATATATATATATATATATACATATATATATATATATATATATATATATATATATATATATATATATATATATATATATATATATATATATATGGCACAACTCTCCTAAACACGAGAGTGAAGTATACAACTTTAGAACACTTTCCCACCAGGAGACTCGAACCCTAGCCAGCACAGAAGCCTTCCAGCAACTGGCATAACAGGTACGCCTTAACCCCCTCCACCACCTGCTCAGACCCTTAAAAGAGATGGTAATTTCGGAGTATTTAAATACCCCAAAGATCAACACCTCCCAAGAGCACCAGAGCAAGTGAGGGGTCATTTATACGTTTATTTCATCAAGTCCCTGTTAATATGGGAAGACACAGTGTCTCTGCTTAAGGCACAACTCTCCTAAACACGAGAGTGAAGTATACAACTTTAGAACACTTTCCCACCAGGAGACTCGAACCCTAGCCAGCACAGAAGCCTTCCAGCAACTGGCATAACAGGTACGCCTTAACCCCCTCCACCACCTGCTCAGACCCTTAAAAGAGATGGTAATTTCGGAGTATTTAAATACCCCAAAGATCAACACCTCCCAAGAGCACCAGAGCAAGTGAGGGGTCATTTATACGTTTATTTCATCAAGTCCCTGTTAATATGGGAAGACACAGTGTCTCTGCTTAAGGCACAACTCTCCTAAACACGAGAGTGAAGTATACAACTTTAGAACACTTTCCCACCAGGAGACTCGAACCCTAGCCAGCACAGAAGCCTTCCAGCAACTGGCATAACAGGTACGCCTTAACCCGCTCCACCACCTGCTCAGACCCTTAAAAGAGATGGTAATTTTGGAGTATTTAAATACCCCAAAGATCAACACCTCCCAAGAGCACCAGAGCAAGTGAGGGGTCATTTATACGTTTATTTCATCAAGTCCCTGTTAATATGGGAAGACACAGTGTCTCTGCTTAAGGCACAACTCTCCTAAACACGAGAGTGAAGTATACAACTTTAGAACACTTTCCCACCAGGAGACTCGAACCCTAGCCAGCACAGAAGCCTTCCAGCAACTGGCATAACAGGTACGCCTTAACCCGCTCCACCACCTGCTCAGACCCTTAAAAGAGATGGTAATTTCGGAGTATTTAAATACCCCAAAGATCAACACCTCCCAAGAGCACCAGAGCAAGTGAGGGGTCATTTATACGTTTATTTCATCAAGTCCCTGTTAATATGGGAAGACACAGTGTCTCTGCTTAAGGCACAACTCTCCTAAACACGAGAGTGAAGTATACAACTTTAGAACACTTTCCCACCAGGAGACTCGAACCCTAGCCAGCACAGAAGCCTTCCAGCAACTGGCATAACAGGTACGCCTTAACCCGCTCCACCACCTGCTCAGACCCTTAAAAGAGATGGTAATTTCGGAGTATTTAAATACCCCAAAGATCAACATCTCCCAAGAGCACCAGAGCAAGTGAGGGGTCATTTATACGTTTATTTCATCAAGTCCCTGTTAATATGGGAAGACACAGTGTCTCTGCTTAAGGCACAACTCTCCTAAACACGAGAGTGAAGTATTCAACTTTAGAACACTTTCCCACCAGGAGACTCGAACCCTAGCCAGCACAGAAGCCTTCCAGCAACTGGCATAACAGGTACGCCTTAACCCGCTCCACCACCTGCTCAGACCCTTAAAAGAGATGGTAATTTCGGAGTATTTAAATACCCCAAAGATCAACACCTCCCAAGAGCACCAGAGCAAGTGAGGGGTCATTTATACGTTTATTTCATCAATTCCCTGTTAATATGGGAAGACACAGTGTCTCTGCTTAAGGCACAACTCTCCTAAACACGAGAGTGAAGTATACAACTTTAGAACACTTTCCCACCAGGAGACTCGAACCCTAGCCAGCACAGAAGCCTTCCAGCAACTGGCATAACAGGTACGCCTTAACCCGCTCCACCACCTGCTCAGACCCTTAAAAGAGATGGTAATTTCGGAGTATTTAAATACCCCAAAGATCAACACCTCCCAAGAGCACCAGAGCAAGTGAGGGGTCATTTATACGTTTATTTCATCAAGTCCCTGTTAATATGGGAAGACACAGTGTCTCTGCTTAAGGCACAACTCTCCTAAACACGAGAGTGAAGTATACAACTTTAGAACACTTTCCCACCAGGAGACTCGAACCCTAGCCAGCACAGAAGCCTTCCAGCAACTGGCATAACAGGTACGCCTTAACCCGCTCCACCACCTGCTCAGACCCTTAAAAGAGATGGTAATTTCGGAGTATTTAAATACCCCAAAGATCAACACCTCCCAAGAGCACCAGAGCAAGTGAGGGGTCATTTATACGTTTATTTCATCAATTCCCTGTTAATATGGGAAGACACAGTGTCTCTGCTTAAGGCACAACTCTCCTAAACACGAGAGTGAAGTATACAACTTTAGAACACTTTCCCACCAGGAGACTCGAACCCTAGCCAGCACAGAAGCCTTCCAGCAACTGGCATAACAGGTACGCCTTAACCCGCTCCACCACCTGCTCAGACCCTTAAAAGAGATGGTAATTTCGGAGTATTTAAATACCCCAAAGATCAACACCTCCCAAGAGCACCAGAGCAAGTGAGGGGTCATTTATACGTTTATTTCATCAATTCCCTGTTAATATGGGAAGACACAGTGTCTCTGCTTAAGGCACAACTCTCCTAAACACGAGAGTGAAGTATACAACTTTAGAACACTTTCCCACCAGGAGACTCAAACCCTAGCCAGCACAGAAGCCTTCCAGCAACTGGCATAACAGGTACGCCTTAACCCGCTCCACCACCTGCTCAGACCCTTAAAAGAGATGGTAATTTCGGAGTATTTAAATACCCCAAAGATCAACACCTCCCAAGAGCACCAGAGCAAGTGAGGGGTCACTTATACGTTTATTTCATCAAGTCCCTGTTAATATGGGAAGACACAGTGTCTCTGCTTAAGGCACAACTCTCCTAAACATGAGAGTGAAGTATTCAACTTTAGAACACTTTCCCACCAGGAGACTCGAACCCTAGCCAGCACAGAAGCCTTCCAGCAACTGGCATAACAGGTACGCCTTAACCCGCTCCACCACCTGCTCAGACCCTTAAAAGAGATGGTAATTTCGGGGTATTTAAATACCCCAAAGATCAACACCTCCCAAGAGCACCAGAGCAAGTGAGGGGTCATTTATACGTTTATTTCATCAAGTCCCTGTTAATATGGGAAGACACAGTGTCTCTGCTTAAGGCACAACTCTCCTAAACACGAGAGTGAAGTATACAACTTTAGAACACTTTCCCACCAGGAGACTCGAACCCTAGCCAGCACAGAAGCCTTCCAGCAACTGGCATAACAGGTACGCCTTAACCCGCTCCACCACCTGCTCAGACCCTTAAAAGAGATGGTAATTTCGGAGTATTTAAATACCCCAAAGATCAACACCTCCCAAGAGCACCAGAGCAAGTGAGGGGTCATTTATACGTTTATTTCATCAAGTCCCTGTTAATATGGGAAGACACAGTGTCTCTGCTTAAGGCACAACTCTCCTAAACACGAGAGTGAAGTATACAACTTTAGAACACTTTCCCACCAGGAGACTCGAACCCTAGCCAGCACAGAAGCCTTCCAGCAACTGGCATAACAGGTACGCCTTAACCCGCTCCACCACCTGCTCAGACCCTTAAAAGAGATGGTAATTTCGGAGTATTTAAATACCCCAAAGATCAACACCTCCCAAGAGCACCAGAGCAAGTGAGGGGTCATTTATACGTTTATTTCATCAATTCCCTGTTAATATGGGAAGACACAGTGTCTCTGCTTAAGGCACAACTCTCCTAAACACGAGAGTGAAGTATACAACTTTAGAACACTTTCCCACCAGGAGACTCGAACCCTAGCCAGCACAGAAGCCTTCCAGCAACTGGCATAACAGGTACGCCTTAACCCGCTCCACCACCTGCTCAGACCCTTAAAAGAGATGGTAATTTCGGAGTATTTAAATACCCCAAAGATCAACACCTCCCAAGAGCACCAGAGCAAGTGAGGGGTCATTTATACGTTTATTTCATCAATTCCCTGTTAATATGGGAAGACACAGTGTCTCTGCTTAAGGCACAACTCTCCTAAACACGAGAGTGAAGTATACAACTTTAGAACACTTTCCCACCAGGAGACTCGAACCCTAGCCAGCACAGAAGCCTTCCAGCAACTGGCATAACAGGTACGCCTTAACCCGCTCCACCACCTGCTCAGACCCTTAAAAGAGATGGTAATTTCGGAGTATTTAAATACCCCAAAGATCAACACCTCCCAAGAGCACCAGAGCAAGTGAGGGGTCACTTATACGTTTATTTCATCAAGTCCCTGTTAATATGGGAAGACACAGTGTCTCTGCTTAAGGCACAACTCTCCTAAACATGAGAGTGAAGTATTCAACTTTAGAACACTTTCCCACCAGGAGACTCGAACCCTAGCCAGCACAGAAGCCTTCCAGCAACTGGCATAACAGGTACGCCTTAACCCGCTCCACCACCTGCTCAGACCCTTAAAAGAGATGGTAATTTCGGGGTATTTAAATACCCCAAAGATCAACACCTCCCAAGAGCACCAGAGCAAGTGAGGGGTCATTTATACGTTTATTTCATCAAGTCCCTGTTAATATGGGAAGACACAGTGTCTCTGCTTAAGGCACAACTCTCCTAAACACGAGAGTGAAGTATACAACTTTAGAACACTTTCCCACCAGGAGACTCGAACCCTAGCCAGCACAGAAGCCTTCCAGCAACTGGCATAACAGGTACGCCTTAACCCGCTCCACCACCTGCTCAGACCCTTAAAAGAGATGGTAATTTCGGAGTATTTAAATACCCCAAAGATCAACACCTCCCAAGAGCACCAGAGCAAGTGAGGGGTCATTTATACGTTTATTTCATCAAGTCCCTGTTAATATGGGAAGACACAGTGTCTCTGCTTAAGGCACAACTCTCCTAAACACGAGAGTGAAGTATACAACTTTAGAACACTTTCCCACCAGGAGACTCGAACCCTAGCCAGCACAGAAGCCTTCCAGCAACTGGCATAACAGGTACGCCTTAACCCGCTCCACCACCTGCTCAGACCCTTAAAAGAGATGGTAATTTCGGAGTATTTAAATACCCCAAAGATCAACACCTCCCAAGAGCACCAGAGCAAGTGAGGGGTCATTTATACGTTTATTTCATCAAGTCCCTGTTAATATGGGAAGAGACAGTGTCTCTGCTTAAGGCACAACTCTCCTAAACACGAGAGTGAAGTATACAACTTTAGAACACTTTCCCACCAGGAGACTCGAACCCTAGCCAGCAATGAAGCCTTCCAGCAACTGGCATAACAGGTACGCCTTAACCCGCTCCACCACCTGCTCAGACCCTTAAAAGAGATGGTAATTTCGGAGTATTTAAATACCCCAAAGATCAACACCTCCCAAGAGCACCAGAGCAAGTGAGGGGTCATTTATACGTTTATTTCATCAAGTCACTGTTAATATGGGAAGACACAGTGTCTCTGCTTAAGGCACAACTCTCCTAAACACGAGAGTGAAGTATACAACTTTAGAACACTTTCCCACCAGGAGACTCAAACCCTAGCCAGCACAGAGTCTCGAGTCTCGAGTCTCCTGGTGGGAAAGTGTTCTAAAGTTGTATACTTCACTCTCGTGTTTAGGAGAGTTGTGCCTTAAGCAGAGACACTGTGTCTTCCCATATTAACAGGGACTTGATGAAATAAACGTATAAATGACCCCTCACTTGCTCTGGTGCTCTTGGGAGGTGTTGATCTTTGGGGTATTTAAATACTCCGAAATTACCATCTCTTTTAAGGGTCTGAGCAGGTGGTGGAGCGGGTTAAGGCGTACCTGTTATGCCAGTTGCTGGAAGGCTTCTGTGCTGGCTAGGGTTCGAGTCTCCTGGTGGGAAAGTGTTCTAAAGTGGTATACTTCACTCTCGTGTTTAGGAGAGTTGTGCCTTAAGCAGAGACACTGTCTCTTCCCATATTAACAGGGACTAGATGAAATAAACGTATAAATGACCCCTCACTTGCTCTGGTGCTCTTGGGAGGTGTTGATCTTTGGGGTATTTAAATACTCCGAAATTACCATCTCTTTTAAGGGTCTGAGCAGGTGGTGGAGCGGGTTAAGGCGTACCTGTTATGCCAGTTGCTGGAAGGCTTCTGTGCTGGCTAGGGTTCGAGTCTCCTGGTGGGAAAGTGTTCTAAAGTTGTATACTTCACTCTCGTGTTTAGGAGAGTTGTGCCTTAAGCAGAGACACTGTGTCTTCCCATATTAACAGGGACTTGATGAAATAAACGTATAAATGACCCCTCACTTGCTCTGGTGCTCTTGGGAGGTGTTGATCTTTGGGGTATTTAAATACTCCGAAATTAACATCTCTTTTAAGGGTCTGAGCAGGTGGTGGAGCGGGTTAAGGCGTACCTGTTATGCCAGTTGCTGGAAGGCTTCTGTGCTGGCTAGGGTTCGAGTCTCCTGGTGGGAAAGTGTTCTAAAGTTATATATATATATATATATATATATATATATATATATATATATATATATATATATATATATATATATATATATATATATATATATATATATATATATATATATATATATACATATATATATATATATATATATATATATATATATATATATATATATATATATATATATATATATATATATTGTGACGATAATCTATTTCAAGAGAGATTGAGCCTGCTCTTCCCTACATAAAGTTACTTATATACATACAACAATAAGATGCTACCTTCAAGATACGTCTACCAGTAGCACAAAACGTTTTGACCAGGAGGCAAACGTACCCTAAACTCTCCCATACTCCACACTCCCTCCATGCCGGCTCGCCACCGTCATCAACCAGCAAACTACCATTCCCAGCTTGCCTGCTTCTGATTGGTGACCCGCCGACTGCACACCTGCACCTCTGCACCTCAGCGCCCTCTACCAAGTCGATTTCTGGGCTTGAACCAGCCATTGAAGTTAGAATATCTTGTGCTTTCCAGCTGTGAACAACTAAATGATATACACTCTGTCTATCAGGTGGATGTTTCTCAGCTAGCGCTTAATTCTCAGCACCTGTTTATTTCATTTTGTCTTTATTTTATGTTTAGAGTAATGTCACCCTTGTTCTTAATTTTATGTTATATTTTTTTGACTTGTTCGTTTGCACTGTACATAGCCAAGGAATTGTCTTTGTTTTTAATTTGCTTTCAATTTAATTAAAGTTTCATTGTTCATACTATGTGTTTTGCGTGTCTTCCCTTACTTTACCACAGACAACAGCCAAACAGTCTATCTCTTTTTTCTTAAATGTGATAGGCATTAACACCAGCCATTAGGAGGACTGCCGAACATCTACACTCCATCATTTTTCCGTCACATTAAATGGGGGCCTGCCCAAGGAGCTTCACTCAGGTACTAGTACCAGAACATCAATTTGTGGTAAGCGTATTTGGCTTTGATACAGTTGCTTTTCAATATTTTCATTACTTTTAATATTTATATGGTGCTGTGTGTATTGTGCATTCCGAGGGTAGCATATGGTGAGTGTTGGATAACTTTGGATTACGTGGTGACTGTAGGCCTCAGTCATTCTCTAAATTGGTCATCCCTCCCTCAGTGTTATTACTCGTGTTTTCCACCTTTTGTCCCTAGGATATTTCTCAATCTCAGACAGATCATTTTGGTACCCTGGTACTTTGATTTGTCTTCGGGTCAAAGCACCCTATCTTCTGCAATCCGACCAAAGGAGGATACAGAGGGCCATAGTTCCTTTAGCACGGACTAAGTTGCTGAGATGGGACCTCAACAACAGTTCTCGTCACCAGTTGACACTCTTACCCCTACACGTCGGTCAGAGATGATGATATTTACTTAGGTAGGGAATTAGCTTTCTTTTTTCAGAGCACAAAGTTCGCTAATTCTGTAAGTATCATATTTCATCTAGTGGGAAAACCCTTGCTTCTGTCCTATAGAGACTCGGCAAGGTATGCCTACATTCTTGGACTACCTTATTCACTTTTGGAGCAATTAAATGTTTCATTTGTTTTAGAAACTCAGTTTCACTTATTTAGTAGGATTTTCTTGTCCTTTTTCTCTTACATTGAGTACCGGGTACAAGATTTCCTGCGATTTTGATTGACTAATCATTTACCATACTAAAAATAACATTAATTGTTAACGATTAAAATTCCACAGGATAGCTACCAGTTGCCACGTCATCCTGGGCCTGATTCACGAAAGCACTTACGCAAGTACTTACGAACGTGTACATCTTTCCTCAATATTTGACGGCTTTGGTTACATTTATTAAACAGTTTACAAGCATGAAAACTCCCCATTCAACTATTGTTATTGTTATAAACAGCCTTCTGGTGCTTCTGAGCTCATTAACTATTTAATAATTGAAAACAAAGCCGCCAAAGATTGAGAAAAGATGTACAGGTTCGTAAGTGTTTGCGTAAATGCTTTCGTGAATCTGGCCCAATGTTACTGACACTTACCATATGTTACGGACCCGAGTCTAGCGTCCGAGCCCGGAGCAGTGACGACCACGCCATCTGTGGGTCAGCTCCCGAAACCCCCTCCAAATGGAGGGGGCCGTCTAGTGAGGACGAGATATACTGGCCACAAGGGCTAGTTTCCCGTCCTGATCAGCTCATAACACAGCCGCTGCTGACCTCTGGTGAGGTGACGCTTGGACAGCTACGCCATCTATGGAGCGGATAGGTGGACGTTTGTGTCTAAGCCTGTGAGTGAGGTGCCCTAGAGTGTCATTAGTACTGATGACGTGTCTGATTACAGAGTCGACCTGGGACTGCTGAATCGGACGTTGGATTAGTCTACCCAAGGCAGCCGTAGAGTCTCCAAGTATTAGCTGCAGAAGTTGAGTCACCCCCCCCCCCCCCCGGATGAACACTGTTGTGTTAGCCTGCCTGTGACGTGGCAGTTGAGGAATTGTCGTATCCGGGGCTGACTCGTGGAGAAGAATAGCCACTGGGGTGTTATAGTGAGGAGAGTGATCTGTGGAATCACACGAGGCTCCTGCCTAGGGCTCGCAACCCTAGTATCGGTCGTGGAGTGGCCTACGCAGCATTGCTGATTGGAACCTACCAGCTACAGGCTGGATTTGTGGTTGACGGCCTCCACGACGGTGCACCCAGTGGGATTGTATTTTGGCTGGCCTGTGGCCGGGGTAGACTCGCTAAGAGAATCTAAGGATTTATCAAGAGGCCACAAGAAGAGAACCTGGGCTACTCGTCTTGAGCACCATTAAGCAGAGCATCCTGTGTCTTCGGAGGAAGACAAGTGATTCAGTGTAAATAAGTGTAGTTATAGTAACAGCTTGTGACTGTTTATATATTTATTTATTGGTGGTGGTGAATATACATTTATTTCTGAGCAGTTTTATCCCTTCCCCTTTAATTTACTTGCGTTACGGAGCACACCCCTTGAAAGCCACTACTAGCTTGGGGCCGGATACCCAAACTCTACTAACATCAGAGAAAGAACCCAGTTGCGACCCGAGAGGGCCGTAACATAATTGGCATCCCCAGCGGGATCCGACCCCTTGTCAAGTATGTTTGACAGGGGTGGTGAAGTGGCGTAATCCCTGTAAATAATTCCCCGTGTGTGATCATTAGGATGTTATACGTCCTGAGCGGTGCTCGGAGTGATTCAGTGCAATATTGTAGAGTGCGGTGCTCGCTGTGATTAAGTGCAATATTGTGTAGTGCGGTGCCCGGTGATTACGTGCAATATTGGCAAGTGAGGCGCTAGGTGCGATAAAATGCAATATTGACGTAGAACAATATTGCGTTTTGTGCGTTAAGTGCTAACAAAAGCGGTGTGTTAAGTGCTAGTGTTCCATCTCGGTGACAATGGCAGAAAAAGCGACCATCGACGATCTGGACGATGTTCAGGCTTTTCTGAACAGGGAGGACTGTCATGCCAGATTGAAATATCTGGGCAAACAGGAACTCGTACTAGTGAGTGCCTACCTGGAGATCAAGATACGTGCCAGTGATTCCCGTGTGGAGATCTTGTCCAAGGTTCACCGGCATTTGAAGGCCGAAGAGAAACAGGAAAGTGAGGCACAAGGTACACAAGAAAGTGAAGAAGTAGCTTCCACGGAAAAGGAAGATAAAGGCAGTGACATTGAAAGCGATGCAGGTGAGCTAAATATAAGTTTACTTACAGTCAAAATGCGTGCCTTAGAGATAAATCGTGAGATAGAATGGAAGAAATTAGAAATGGAAAGAGAGAGAGACAAGAAAAAGAAATGGAGATGAGGCGTTTAGAATTAGAAGAAAAGGAAAAATAAAGACAAGAAAGGAAAGAAGAGCGAGAAAGAGAAAGAGAAAGAGAAGAGCGAGCGAGAGATGAAAAAGAAAAAGAAAGACAACATGAGCTGGCAGTATTGCGATTAAGTGGTGGAAGGCAAACAATGGAAACGAGTAGTTTCGATCCGGTAAGGATCATCAAAATGGTCCCGAAGTTCAATGAGAAGGAAGTTTCGAAGTTCTTCGTGACCTTCGAGAAAGTCGCAGCCTCTTTGGAGTGGCCAAGGGAGAATTGGGCCATCATGATACAGTCAGTCTTGACTAGGAAGGCCCAAATTGCCTACTCCACGTTGTCCCTTGACGACTCCGGCGATTATGACAAGGTGAAGAAGGTAGTGCTCATGGCTTACCAATTGGTACCTGAGGCTTACAGGCAAAAGTTCAGGAACCTGAAAAAGACCTCAGAGCACACTTTCACCGAATTCGCCACAATCAAGGAGCGACTTTTCCAGGAATGGTGTACCTCTCGGAAGGTGGAGACCAAAGAAGACCTCGAGCAGCTCGTACTGTTAGAGGACTTCAAAGACTGTCTGTCTGGAGACCTGAAGACATACTTAGAAGAGCAGCAGGTGGAGACCTCGAGTGCGGCAGCCACCATGGCTGAAGAGTACATCCTAACGCATAGGCCTTCTGCTAAGTACGTCCCGAGGAATTACCCACGCCGGTTTGACAAACCTCGTCATGACGAAGAGGAGACCCCCGTCCCACAAAGCGCTAAGAAGACGCCCCCAAGTAGCCCTCGAAGGACTAGTCCTAACAGTCCTAAACACCGGAGTCCGAGGAGGAATATGGTGTGCTGGACTTGTGGGCAGAAAGGGCATGTAGCTGCTATGTGCCGAGGCAGAAGAGGTAGCGGCGCACGTAGGGAGGTGATGTTGATGAGCTGTGTGACACCAGTAGGAAGCCAGTCTACGACTACGCAGGAAGAACCAAGATTGTTTTCCCCTCACACTTCAAGCGGGTATGTAACGAGTGATTATACTGGTAGATCAGTTGTAGTGCTCAGAGATAGTGGAGCAGCCCAGTCCCTGATCGTGAGAAACTCGTTACCCGAGGGAGTGAGTGTGGAAGGGAGACAAAAGGTTGTCCTGGTTGGGTTTCCTAGGACGCAGTACATCGCCCCCTTAGTGCCGGTACATCTCGACTCGCCTTACTTCAGTGGCACATGTGCGTTAGCAGTAGTCGATACCTTGCCTATAGCGGGGATTGACGTGGTACTAGCCAACGACTTGGTGACAGATTGGAGCAACAATCATCCCAAGATTGTGGATGAGTCAGCCGGAACAGCAAGGTCTGAGGTAACAGCAGGCAGTGGTAATGTCCAGGTACGGACAGGCCCGGAATTAAATATGTTTAATCCTTCCTCTCACGTACAGATTGACAACAGAGTCTACAGTATTCTAGCAGAGTCTCCTGATTCTTCTCCCGACGAGGAACATGAGGTTAAGGAGGCAGAGGCAACTGAGCATGAAGAGAGGTCTCGTGTGCAAGCACCCACGGATACCGACGAGACTGGAGCGAAGGCGGATGAGTACTTGCGGTATGGCAAGGTACAGCGTTCATTGAACCGGCCAGAGATTCCCCAGACGTCGGAGGTATGTGAGGTATGTGCGAAGGTTTTAGTGCCCTCTTTGGTCCAAACCAGGCTAATGGATGTAGCCGGCTATGGACATTACAGGCTCAGGAAGCTTATCCCTCAGTTGGCCATATGTTTCTTAGCAGTATTTTGTTTTGTTCTCGTGTGTGTTCTCAGTAAGGGCCAGTGGACGACCCGACAGATGATGGCTCCCATGAACACCATGAAGAGATCCCAGGGATTAGAGACGTGCACTGTGAGTGTTGCAGTCAAAGAAGGGACCTGGAAGGTGATGGTAGATACAGGGGGTATGAGAGATGATATTAGGAGTGACTGTTTCCGACAGGTTGACACCCACCGTGTGATTGCTGAGCTGGGATGCAGCGTTATACGGAACGTTGGTCGACCTGACGGTGGCAGAGCGAATGCCATCCTCGATGTACGAGCAGCCCTGTTGGAACTAGGTGTGAGCCTAGTAGAGGCGTATGCTGTGAGTACTGACTTGCCCACTGTCGCTGTCACTCTAAATGATCAAACCCCTGTATTCCAGGTTCCCGTCTCCCTGAAGGACCACCGGACCGGTACCAGAAATACCGTCTGTGACCAGCCATCATCGGTGCCACGACACTGGCAAGTGTCGATTCACCCTGGATCTCGTCAGTATCGATCCTTACTCAAGGCACGTGAGATTATGCCCCTGCTTGATATCGCAGTGGAGGTGTGGACGATTACATCAGGCAGGTCATCGCCTTCCATCTTCAAGTTTCCTTTATGCCAGGGTTTCTCCTTAGAACAGTTCTGTGGACAAGACATCCTCGCCATTCCAGTTCTTAGAGTACGTGAGTTGGTGTGGAGTTGTATCCAAGTACTAATTTTTTTTGTATTTTTCTTTATAGAACCCCAAACCAAATTCTTTTTGGTGGGGAGGTGTTACGGACCCGTGTCTAGCGTCCGAGCCCGGAGCAGTGACGACCACGCCATCTGTAGGTCAGCTCCCGAAACCCCCTCCAAATGGACGGCGCCGTCTAGTGAGGACGAGATATACTGGCCACAAGGGATAGTTTCCCGTCCTGATCAGCTCATAACACAGCCGCTGCTGACCTCTGGTGAGGTGACGCTTGGACAGCTACGCCATCTATGGAGCGGATAGGTGGATGTTTGTGTCTAAGCCTGTTAGTGAGGTGCCCTAGAGTGTCATTAGTACTGATGACATGTCTGATTACAGAGTCGACCTGGGACTGCTGAATCGGACGTTGGATTAGTCTACCCAAGGCAGCCGTAGAGTCTCCAAGTATTAGCTGCAGAAGTTGAGTCACTCCCCCCGGATGAACACTGTTGTGTTAGCCTGCCTGTGACGTGGCAGTTGAGGAATTGTCGTACCCGGGGCTGACTCGTGGAGAAGAATAGCCACTGGGGTGTTATAGTGAGGAGAGTGATCTGTGGAATCACACGAGGCTCCTGCCTAGGGCTCGCAACCCTAGTATCGGTCGTGGAGTGGCCTACGCAGCGTTGCTGATTGGAACCTGCCAGCTACAGGCTGGATTTGTGGTTGACGGCCTCCACGACGGTGCACGCAGTGGGATTGTATTTTGGCTGGCCTGTGGCCGGGGTAGACTCGCTAAGAGAATCTAAGGATTTATCAAGAGGCCACAAGAAGAGAACCAGGGCTACTCGTCTTGAGCACCATTAAGCAGAGCATCCTGTGTCTTCGGAGGAAGACAAGTGATTCAGTGTAAATAAGTGTAGTTATAGTAACAGCGTGTGACTGTTTATATATTTATTTATTGGTGGTGGTGAATATATATTTATTTCTGAGCAGTTTTATCCCTTCCCCTTTAATTTACTTGCGTTACGGAGCACACCCCTTGAAAGCCACTACTAGCTTGGGGCAGGATACCCAAACTCTACTAACATCAGAGAAAGAACCCAGTTGCGACCCGAGAGGGCCGTAACACCATATCACACGTATATTCATTGTACATTTATTTGCTATTTTCACCATGTTTCGTCTCCCAGCTTTTCGTAACGATCCAGCAGGTGAAATAAGGAACTTAAGTCGTGCCAAGAGGACCGAATTACAAACTCTTGCACACGAGTATCAACTAGATGCTCCCCCTGGAGCCAACAAAACTCCAGCCCCCTGGAGTTTGCACAAATTATTGTGCAAACAATATCTTGCACAATTTAATATTGGATCACCTCTTAGATGAAGGGAAGATTGACTCTGAAACTCACGAATATTATTCTATTGCAGATAAACATGCTCTGGCCGCTATGAAATTGAAGCTCGAACTAGCAAACATTGAGCGACAACAACAAAAAGAAGCTCTCCAAATAAAGAAAGAAGAGGCGGACCTAAGGATAGAAGAACAAGAACGCGAGCCGGCCCTGGCGAAAGAAGCTCTACAACGAAAGGAACGAGAGGCTGCCCTCAGGAAAGACGAAAGGGAACAAGAGGCTACCCTACTCCGTGAGCGTGAGCGAGAGCAGCTTGAAGCAAGAAAACGTGACCTGGAGATACAACGGGAGTACAGTAAACAGCAAGCTGATAGTGCTCTCGAATATCGTCGACAAGAACTCGCGTTGGAAACTACACTCCATACTCAGCGCCAACAAGCTACAGCTAGTCTTCCCATAAGTTTCAATATCTCCCATGCAAGCATGTTAATGCCACCATTCGCTGAGACAGAGATCGATGTATTTTTCACCACTTTTGAGACCCCTAGCTAAAAAACTTAGCTGGCCTGCAGATCAATGGTCTACCCTTCTCAGAGTGCATCTCACAGGTAGAGCTGCAGTTACTCTCAGTACCTTAGCTTCTGAGAATGACTACCAGACCCTGAAGCAAGCAGTTTTGGACGCCTACCTTCTCTCCACCGAAAGCTACAGACGAAAATTCCGTGATTATCTAAAGGCAAGTACCACCACCTTTCTAGAATTTGCCAATACCAAGAAAAGATATTTCATGAAATGGCTGGAAGCAGCACATGTCTCTACATTTTCAGAACTCGTCAACCTCCTTCTAGTTGTGGAATTCTTGAGACGTGCTCCCCCTACCATCCGTTTATATTTAGCAGATAAAGAAGAAACCGA
Source organism: Procambarus clarkii (assembly GCF_040958095.1). NCBI lineage: Eukaryota > Metazoa > Arthropoda > Malacostraca > Decapoda > Cambaridae > Procambarus > Procambarus clarkii. The sequence goes on from NC_091173.1 coordinate 37,053,854, forward strand.
CTACATCAGATGTGCGAAGTCGGCTGACACCTACAGCCTCATCCACCGGCTAACACCAGATCCACCTTCCAGTAAGAAGTCTTGGTATAGTCATGATAAAGTGAGTACCGATCATGCAAGCTCTCAATTGTATTGTAAGTATTGTAAGCTTTAGGGACATACCATGGATAAATGTGGTAAAGCTCAACACAAAGGCAACAATGAAGCAACTAAACCCAAACCCTGGGGGGCCTCGTAGCCTGGTGGATAGCGCGCAGGATTCGTAATTCTGTGGCGCGGGTTCGATTCCCGCACGAGGCAGAAACCAATGGGCAAAGTTTCTTTCACCCTGAATGCCCGTGTTACCTAGCAGTAAATAGGTACCTGGGAGTTAGTCAGCTGTCACGGCCGCTGCTTCCTGGGGGTGGAGGCCTGGTCGAGGACCGGGCCGCGGGGACACTAAAAAAAAAAAAAAAAAAAAAAAGCCCCGAAATCATCTCAAGATAACCTCAAGATAACCTCAAGAAACCGACTCCTCCTAAGTCCGGTAAGCCTGTGATGAATGTTGGTGTTCCTGTTAATGATCTTTCTCTCTTCAGCAAACACCTGTATCCTGGAACTGTCTCTACCAACGGTATAGATTCGGAGGGACGTTTCAAATTAAAGATCTTGAGGGACACAGCGGCTCTTCAGTCAATAATATTGAAATCGGCTGTGCCTAACATCACCTACACCGGGGAAACCGTCCTTATCACTGACCTCACTGCTACCACTCCGTATCCACTCGCCAGAATCCACCTGGATTGTCCTTTCATGACCGGTGAAGTCCAAGTCGCCATCAGGGAAAAGCCTTTTCCCATGTCTGGAGTGCAACTTCTCCAGTTGGCAACGACTTGGCAGAAGATCTGCAATCGTCCAACCTGATCATCATGGACAAACCCCAGGTGTGTAACTCTGTAGTGGACAATCCCATCTTTGAGTATGTTCCAGCAGAGGTTCAAGAAAGTGATGAAGTTTCTCCTCCGGTTTTGGTGACCACCCGTGCACAAGCTGCACGCCCACAACCAGCTGACTCTACTGCAACCGCTGTCCCTCAAGACCCTCAGAATCTACCACCGAATCTTACTAGGTTGGAGATCCGTAAGTTACAGAGGGAGGATCCTTCATTAACGCCATTGTTCTTCCAGGCTGAGACTCAACCTGACAGTATTCCTGGGTTCTTCCTAGAGAATCAGTTGCTCTACCGCAGGTACAGACCCAGTAAGTTGAAGGAGGATGACGATTGGGCAAATGTCGAACAACTAGTGGTTCCCACCAGCCTACGGCCCGATATTCTACACCTGGCCCACGGAGCACTTTCTCACTATGGTTTTAACAAAACCTACCACGGAATCAGAAAACTACTACTGGCCAGGTACGGTTAAAGACGTCAAACGTTACGTGCAACAGTGTCATACATGTCAGCTGGCAGGTAAACCTAACATCTCTATTCCTCAGGCCACATTGACTCCTATCCAGGTGCTTGCTGAACCTTTCCACAGACTCATCATAGACTGTGTTGGTCCTTTACCCCGGACCAGTTCTGGCAACGCCTATATACTAACTATCCTGTGTTCTACCATCAGATTCCCCATAGCAGTTCCTGTAAAAAACATTACGGCTGCTACTGTGGTGAAACAACTATTGAAGATCTTCACACAGTATGGATTTCCGAGAGACGTTCAAAGTGACTGTGGCACCAACTTCACCAGTGATCTCTTCAAGAAGACACTGGAAGAGTTCAACATCACACAGGTATTGTCCAGCCCCTATCATCCTGCTTCACAGGGTTCTCTTGAACGTAGTCATCAGGCTATTAAAGCACTCCTAAAGAAATTCTGCAATGACACCTTGAAGGACTGAGATAAACAACTTGACCTCATTATGTGCATTTTCAGAAGTCTTCCCAATGAGTCTCTAGGAGTATCTCCTTATGAGATGCTCTACGGACGTAAGTGCCGTACTCCTCTCAAAGCTTTCAAAGACTCTCTACGTAATGCCACCTTCAGTGACCCTCTGAATGAGCCCCAGTTTCTTCAAAACTTAAAACACATTCTAGAGAGAGTACGTAAATTTGCCAATGACAATTTATTGAAAGTTCAGGAGAGGATGAAGACTCATTTTGACCAAAGCAGCAAAATAAGGAAATTTAAACCAGGAGACTTCGTGTTGGCCTATTTTCCTATCCCAGGTTCCCCATTGCAAAATAAGTTTTCAGGACCCTACCGCATCAAGGAGTGCAGAAACAACCACAACTACGTTCTTGAGACTCTAGATAGGCGGCGGAAGACCCAGTTGTGCCACGTCAACCTCCTAAAGCAGTATCAAGGTACTCCCCCAACTGTGTTGGTATCATTATCTACATTTAAAGGTCCATACCTCCACAGTGAGACCTTCCCTGCTTCACCTCCCGAAAACACTAACACTGAGTCAGTGCCTTCCAACTCGGAAATCCTAACTGATCTTCATACCTATTTGCAGGACTATGATAGTGCTCCTTTGCTAAGTTCTAATCCCATTCTCGCCTCTCCAGATATCACGAAGCCCTTCCTCCTCAAGATCGACGCCAGTAGTACCGGCATCGGGGGCGTCCTACTACAACAACGAGGCGAGGAGGTTCTACCTGTTAGCTACTACAGCTACAAGTTAAAACCACAACAGGAGAATTACAGCACTATCGAAAAGGAACTCCTCTCCATCGTCCTGAAATTACAGCATTTTTCATCTTACCTACAAGGTGCTCGGTCTACCACCATCTACTCGGACCACAATCCCCCACGCTTCTTGCAGCAAGCCCAATTCAACAATCAACGACTTCTACGATGGGCTTTGTATCTGCAGAATTTCAACCTGGAGATCTTCTACATCAAGGGTTCTGACAACATCATAGCAGACGCCCTCTCCAGAGTCTGAGGTAGAGGCAGCTCCACCTACCACTCTACCATCTGAAGAAGTAACTTCACCGGGAGCCGGTCGGCCGAGCGGACAGCACGCTGGACTTGTGATCCTGTGGTCCTGGGTTCGATCCCAGGCGCCGGCGAGAAACAATGGGCAGAGTTTCTTTCACCCTATGCCCCTGTTACCTAGCAGTAAAATAGGTACCTGGGTGTTAATCAGCTGTCACGGGCTGCTTCCTGGGGGTGGAGGCCTGGTCGAGGACCGGGCCGCGGGGACACTAAAAAGTCCCGAAATCATCTCAAGATAACCAAGATAACCACCCATTAGAGCAGGCTTCGGGGAAGAGTTGTGACGATAATCTCTTTCAAGAGAGAGATTGAGCCTGCTCTTCCCTACATAAAGTTACTTAAATACATACAACAATAAGATGCTACCTTCAAGATACGTCTACCAGTAGCACAAAACGTTTTGGTCAGGAGGCAAACGTACCCTAAACTCCCCCATACTCCACACTCCCTCCATGCCGGCTCGCCACCGTCATCAACAAGCAAACTACCTTTCCCAGCCTGCCTGCATTCTGATTGGTGACCCGCCGACTGCACACCTGCACCTCTGCACCTCAGCGCCCTCTACCAAGTCGATGTCTGGACTTGAACCAGCCATTGAAGTTAGAATATCTTGTGCTCTCCAGCTGTGAACAACTAACTGATATACGCTCTGTCAATCAGGTGGATGTTTCTCAGCTAGCGCTTTATTCTCAGCACCTGTTTATTTCATTTTGTCTTTATTTTATGTTTAGAGTAATGTCACCCTTGTTCTAAATTTTATGTTATATTTTTTTGACTTGTTCGTTTGCACTGTACATAGCCAAGGAATTGTCTTTGTTTTTAATTTGCTTTCAATTTAATTAAAGTTTCATTGTTCATACTATGTGTTTTGCGTGTCTTCCCTTACTTTACCACAGACAACAGCCAAGCAGTCTATCTTTTTTTTCTTAAATGTGATAGGCATTAACACCAGCCATTAGGAGGACTGCCGAACATCTACACTCCATCATTTTTCCGTCGCAATATGTATATATATATATATATATATATATATATATATATATATATATATATATATATATATATATATATATATATATATATATATATATATATATATATGAGCCACAGCAACGCCTGGCAGGGTACAGCTAGTATATAAATAAAAATGGAAATGTTCGTTTGTTCAAAATCACTAATCTCCGAAAGTTCTTCAGTGATTCCTCAGAAATTTTCACACAATATTCCATACGCATCCGAGCAGGTTTTTATACACAAACTATATAGATGACACATCTGTAACGGGAAAAAAACATTTTTTTTTTTAAAGACTGTTTTTCATATGAAGGAAATCTTCGAAACCTCCTTACCGATTTCTTTGAAATTTTGACACAACGTTGCATTGAAAAAGGGGAGTGTTTTTTATATATTTACTATATACATGCCTCACCTGTGACAGGAAAAAACATGCATTTTTGAAAAACAACGCCATCTGTTGCACGTAAGAGCAACAAACACTGTTATCTCCAAAAGTTCTTCACCGACTGTTTTTAAATTTTTACACAACGTTCCATTCGAATACGCGCTTGCCTTTATATTACTACTATGTAGATGCCACATCTATGACAGGTAAGAAACATTTTTTTAAACAGCGCCATCTGTTGCATGTAAGAGCAAAGAGCAACATTAACAATACTAAATATGTTACAATTCCATTTCAGTGTTTCCGATTGCATTGATAAATTGAATTTTCATAGATTTCGATTTATTTTCATTTTGATTTAATTATTTTGTATAACATTGCATTGGAATTGAGCTGTGTTGTTTACCATACTGTTTATTTCATGAGTATAAGTATAGATGCCACACCTATGTCAGGTAAAAACATATTTTTTTTTAAATAGTGCCATCTGTTGCACGTAAGAGCAACATTCGCAATACTAAATAAGCTACAGTTCTATTTCAATGTTTCCAATTACATTGAGAAATTGAATTTTCATAGATTTCGATTTATTTTCATTTTGATTTAATTATTTTGTGTAACATCGCATTGGAGTTGAGCTGTGTTGATTACCATACCGTTCATTTCATTGGTATAGTTTATTTTTTTAATTTTTCATTGTTTTTCATTTCGTTCATTTTAATTTAACTGTTCCTCTTATTTTTCAGTAATGGGAACATCAGATCATTTGATGCTCCCAATTTTCTGATGATCAGAAAATCTGATCAGATCATTTGGGAATGCATCGGACAAAGGAGTGGGGGAGGATGAGGGGAAGGAAGTGAGGGATGGTGTGGTGAACGAGGAGAAAGGGGTGGGAGGTCATGTTGGGGGAGGACGAGGGGATGGGGGGAGTTGGAGATGGTGGGGCAACCCGTTCTCGCACTTGCTTATAGTCAATATTGGCTTATTTAATAGTGCATATGTAACATACTAATTCATTGTGAATATTTTAGTTTACCTTGAAAATCTTCATAGAAAACACCGACCTCACCTAACCTTCTTAGTATGTTAAGATAAGCATCTTATGTCTTCTTATTTACAATTATTACTTAACCTATCAACGGTATAGGTTAAGTTATAATTTAAATTAAGAAGCAATAAGATGCTTATCTTAACATACTAAGAAGGTTAGGCGAGGTCGGTGTTTTTTATGAAGCTTTTCAAGGTAAACTAAAATATTCACAATCAATTAGTATGTCACATATGCACTTATTAAATAGTCCAATATTGACTGGAGCAAGTGCGAGAACGGGTTGGGTGGGAACAAGGGAATGGAGAATGTTGGGGAGGAAGAAGGGACAGGGGAATGGTAGGGAGGGTGAGGGGATGGCGGAGTGGAGATGGTGGGGAGGACGAGGGGATGGTGGAGTGGGGAGGACAAAGAGACAGAGGAGAGGGGGGGGGGAATGATGTGGAGGACGAGAGGATGGAGGAATGGGAAAAGTTGGGAGGACGAGGGGACGGGGAAGGGAAAATGGTGGGGAGGACTAGGGGACAGCGGAAGGTTGCTGTTGCTCAGCAACGCGTGGCCGGGTACAGCTAGTGTATATATATATATATATATATATATATATATATATATATATATATATATATATATATATATATGTCGTACCTAGTAGCCAGAACTCACTTCTGAGCCTACTATGCAAGGCCTGATTTGCCTAATAAGCCAAGTTTTCATGAATTAATTGCTTTTCGACTACCTAACCTACCTAACCTAACCTAACCTAACTTTTTCGGCTACCTAACCTAACCTAACCTATAAAGATAGGTTAGGTTAGGTTAGGTAGGGTTGGTTAGGTTCGGTCATATATCTACGTTAATTTTAACTCCAATAAAAAAAAATTGACCTCTTACATAATGAAATGGGTTGCTTTATCATTTCATAAGAAAAAAATTAGAGAAAATATATTAATTCATGAAAACTTGGCTTATTAGGCAAATCGGGCCTTGCATTGTAGGCTGAAAAGTGAGTTCTGGCTACTAGGTACGACATATATATATATATATATATATATATATATATATATATATATATATATATATATATATCCAGGCATATATGCAACTGAAAACTCACACCCCAGAAGTGACCCGAACCCATACTACCAGAAGTACTCTGCAACTGATGGACAGGATCCCTTAACTCCTCGACCATCACGACCGAACAAAAGAGCATTTTAGCCGATGCTAATTCCTCATCCCCCCGCCGGCACTCTGTTGGTAAGGCGATGAGTGACAATAACGTGGCTAAAGTAAGTTGACCAGACCGCACACTAGAAGGTGAAGGGACGACGACGTTTCGATCCGTCCTGGACCATTCTTAAGTCGATTGAGAAGAGGAAGTAGATGCAGGCAATAAATAGGCTAGAGAGAGGTGAGGAGCAAAGGAGATAGTAGTAGGAGATAGGAGTAGAGGAGATAGTAGTAGAAATAAGAATTGCAGAGGGCCTATTGGCCCATATGAAGCAGCTCCTATTATAACCACCGAATGAGGAGATAGTAATAGGAATAAGAAGAGGATAGTAAGGGAATCTAAAGAGAACAATGGACAGAAAAGAAAGAAGAGAGAAAGAAAAGAAAAGAGAAAGAAAGAAAATGGAAGGGTAAGCTTATGTTAGGTCACGTTTGTTAGAAAGATTAGAGCATTTGAGTATATACTGTGAAAGGGAAGAGTCCACAGCAACAAAGCCAGGACTCAAGTTCATGTTGGGTACATTGTGTATTAGAGCCGTTTCAACAAGACGGCGTCTGTGTAGAGTAGAGGCAGGAAAGATTATTTTGGAGGAAGACCAATCAATAGGACGATTGGAATCTCTCACGTGACAGAAGAGAGCATTGTTAGTGTCTGCAGACTTAACACTTCACTTGTGTTCTTTAAGTCTGTCATTTAGTGTACGGCCAGTTTCGCAAAAGTATTGGAGAGGACAAGACGAACAGGAAATAGAGTAGACACCAGCAGTATTAGAAGCAGGAGGAGCAGTGTGAACTAGATTGCTACGAAGTGTTAGTTTGTCGAAAGGCGAGCTTAAAGCTCGCCTGTCGACAAACTAACACAAGAGGACGAAAGGTATTAGTAAAAGCTTTAAGTTCAGATATGAAGGGAAGGCATAGTACAGTGCTACTAGTGTTGGAAGCAGGTTTAGAATTAAAGCAATTGCGTTTTGCTTGAGAGTAGGCGCAGTTGATGAAATGCAAAGGGTAACCAAGGCGAGAGAATGATTTGTAGATAAAGGTAATTTCAGAATCAAGAAACTGAGGATCGCTGAGGCGTAGAGCGCGGAGGAAGAGAGAGACGAGGACACTTTTCTTAACAGACTTAGGATGGTAGGAAAAGAAGTGAATGTGCATGCCACTATGCAGGGGTTTGCGGTAGACAGAGAAAGAGAACCCGGACACAGAGCTGTGAACGTGAACGTCAAGAAAAGGAAGGAGGGAATTAGATTCCCACTCAACTTTGAAATGGATAGAAGGAGCCAGATTGTAAAGAGAGGAGAGGAAAGGCTGGGAAAGACTAAGGTCATAAGGCCATAAAGCAAAAATGTCATCAACATAGCGAAGCCAAAGAGAGCCAAATATCCCCAATTAGCAAACTGGGGATATTTGGCCAAGAATTCTGGCAGCAGATTATTTTGAATTAAATATTTACACTTTCCTCGAACATTTGTTATAGTCTCCGAATTCACGTATTATTTCACACTCCATCACATAGTGACGGAGGGTGTGCGAATAATTTAGTTAACACAGTTTACATTTGGTCAGGTCTCCATCAGCAGAAAATGAAAATTCCCAGAGATACTTGTAACCGAGTCTAAGCCGAGCAGTAGTAACATCTAGAAGTCTGCTGATTTTATTGGATGATCCATAAATGTATGGTTCCTCTTGTATGATGATAGATGGATTTACTGGTGTCGATTTCACTTTGCCTCATATCTACAAGATTTTATTTAAGTTCTTGATGTAATATTGGTCTCAGACTGCTTATTGACAATCCAAGGTTATACTCAATTTCTCCTATAGAGGCAGATTCTTTGGCTAATTCATCAGCTCTATTATGCATTCGGAGACGAACATGATATGGAGTCCACATGAAATGAACTCTGTTACCATCATTATAATTTTGTTTTATTTGTGTCTAGCTTCAGACACGAGCACGTTACAGTTACGTCTTAACGGGTTGAGAGCAATTAAGCATGATAAAAAATCACTTACAATTAATGTATCAATTTTGGAGACTTTAACACATTTCATTGCAAGAAGCAAGGCAAATAGTTCGATCTGAAGCGTAGAGGCACAGTTGTTTATACGGACTCTATTTATTATAGATAACTGTTGACAACAATTTACTGTATGTATAAACTGACTGCCTGTCCTCCGACACATTGAATTATTATTATTATTATTATTATTATTATTATTATTATTATTATTATTATTATTATTATTATTATTATTCCTAGAAGTTCCCAGCCACATCAACCTTCACCCCCACCCCCTCTCCACCGTCTCCTCGTCCTCCCAACCATTCCCCACTCCCCTGTCCCCATTTTCCTTCCCACCATTCCACCCTTCCCCATCCCTCATCCCTCGTCCGCCCCACCATCTCTCACACCCCCACCCTCTTGTCCTCCCCATCCCCCATCCCTTGTCCGCCCCACCATCTCTCACACCCCCATCCTCTTGTCCTCCCCCACCATTCCCCACTCCACCGTCCTCTCGTCCTCCCTACCGTCCCCAACTCCTTCATCCCCTCGTCCTCCCAACCATTACCCTCTACCCTGTCCCCTTGTCCTCCTAACCATAACTCCCTCCCCTGTCCCCTCTTCCTCCGACTATCATCCCCTTGTCCTCCCCACCATTCCCCACTCCCTTCTTCAATGTGTTCCCAAATGATCTGATGCTCCTATCAGAAAAATGGGAACATCAAATGATCTAATGTTCCCATCACTGAAAAATAAGAACAGTACAAAAACGAAATGAAAAAGAGTAAAAAAAGGAAAAAAACTTAACTATTATCATGAAATAAATGGTATGGTAAATAAAATTGCTGAATTCCAGCGCAATGTCACGCAAAATAATTTAATCAAAATGAAAATAAATCGAAATCTATGAAAATTCAATTTATCAATGCAATCAGAGGCATTGAAATGGAATCCTAACATATTTAATATAGCGTGTGTTGCTCTTATGTGCATCAGGCGCTGTTTTTCAACAAAAGCATGTTTTTACTTGTCACATGTGTGGCATCTATATAGTAGGTATATAAAAACACGCGCATATTCGAATGGAACGTGGTCAAAATTTCAAAGCAATCAGTGAAGAACTTTTGGAGGTTACAGAGTGTGTTGCTCCTATGTCCAACAGATGGCACTTTAAAAGAAATTTTTTTTTTCCTGTCACAGGTGAGGCATGTATATAATAGTTATATAAAAATATGCGCCTATTCGAATGCAACGTTGTGACAAAATTTCAAAGCAATTTAAAGAGGTCTTGACGATTTCCCTCACATGAAAGACACAGTTTAAAAAAAGCATGTTTTTTCCCCTCACAGACGTGACATCTATATAGTATGTATATAAAAACACGCTTGGGAGCGAATAAAATGTTGTGTGAAAATTTAAAAGCAAACAGTGAAGAACTTTCGGAGATAAGCAATTTTGAACGAATGAACATTTACATTATTATTTTTATGGAGAGCATGTGTTGCTCTTATGTGCAACAGATAGTGATGTTTTTCAAAATAAACATGTTTTTACCTGTCACAGGTGTTGCATCTATACTTATACTCACGAAATGAACAGTATAATGAACACCACAGCTCAATTCCAATGCAATGTCACACAAAATAATTAAATAAAAAGGAAAATAAATCGAAATCTATGAAAGTTCAATTTATCAATGCAATCTTAAACATTGAAATGGAATCGTGACATATTTAGTATAGCATGTGTTGCTATTAAGTACAACAGATGGTCCTGTTTTTCAACAAAAGAATGTTTTTACCTGCCACAGGTGTGGCATCTATATAGTAGGTATATAAAAACACATATTAAAATGGAACGTTGTGTCAAAATTTCAAAGCAATCATTGAAGAACTTTCAAAGAGTACAGCGTGTGTTGCTCTTACATCCAAGAAATGGCGCCGTTTCTCAAAAAAGCATGTTTTTTCCTGTCTCAGGTGAGGCATGTATTTAGTAGGTATACAAAAACATTTTGCTATTTGCATGCAACGTTTTGTCAAAATTTCAAAGCAATCGGAAAAAAGGTTTCGAAGATTTCCCTCACTTGAAAAAAAAACATTAAAAAAAAAAGCATGTATTTTGTTTTGTCACAGACGTCACATCTATATTGTATGTATATAAAAACCTGCTCGGATGCGAATGAAACGTTGTGTGAAAATTTCAAAACAATCGGTGAAGAACTTTCGGAGATTAGCGAATTTGAACAAACGAAAATTTACATTTTTATTTATATAGATTATTATTATTATTATTACTATTACTATTATATTAGGTTAGGTTTAGTCATATTTCTATGTTAGTTTTCAATTAAATTAAAAAATAAAGTCATATCCAATATAATAGAAAGCTTAATCATTCCACAAGAAAACAATTTGAGAAATATATAATTTGAGGAAAATCGAGCAGGTGAAGCAGCGCGTTGTGGCTGTACATCACACTTGCAGGTATTTGTCTCTCCTACTGTGGCAGAGTAACTTAAGTCCTAATGAAACTTATGTGTTATTAAGCACTTACGCACTGAAGGTGATTAAAGTGCTTGTATATAGAGGGCTATGTAATGAACTAAATGAACAGGTTGTAGAGGAAAACTTTGTTCATATTTTGAAAAGTAGATATGATTGAAGAAAGGAGGGAACTATCAGGGGAAACGTCAAGCCATTACGACTATATAACATTTGAAATGGGGTCAGGATAAGGATTTGGGATTGGACGGGGGGAAGAAATTGTGCTCAACCAACGTCGAAATTGTACCCCTCAAGGTGAAAAAGATTCATCATGAACCGGGACAATTACGGTGTTTGTATGGAAGCATGATATCTCGGTTACCAAGAGGCAACAGTTTACATGTATATTGCGACGGGTCGGTGGCGGAGGATGGCAGGGCAGGGTGTGGTGTCCTAATAAGGGAATATACGGAGTTTGGGACTGTGGACAGGATAATTGAACTCCGGCTTAGTAATTATATATCATCCACACAAGTTGAACTGCAGGCCATTCTGGCGTGTTTGGAGGAAGTACGTCATGACGACAAAAATGTTTTTGTATTTGTCGATAGCCGAGGAGCACTGGAGTCCTTAAACAGTCGAAACCCAGTCTTCATGTCTATAGTTGAGGATTGTAAGAGAAGAATAACTGAGATACAGCTGAAAGGTTATAGTGTGAAATTCATGTGGATTCCATCTCATGTTGGAATCCACAGTGCTCAACGAGGTGGCGGATGACTTGGCCAAACGTGCCACATCAAAACCACAAGTTGACATTGAATGTGAATTCACAATGAGACAAATAAGAAGCAAAATCAGAAATATTCAGGCACAGGCGGGAGTGGAGAGGAGAGAGATAATGTATGAGAGAAGTCAAACCATGCAACACTACATGTATGTGAGTCAAAACACCCATTTCACGTATGGTAAAAGGAGAAATGCTTGGAGTGACTCTGTGTACATGCGGCTCAGGCTTGGGTACAAATATTACTGGGAATATGGGATAGATGTTCATGATAATGATACGAAGTGTAAACTATGTGGTATGTTAAGGTCTCACACCCTTGCCCATTATGTTCTTGATTGTCCGTTGATTAATGTATATAGAAACACTGAGATAAGGACTGTTCCTGAACAAATAGCCTGGATGTGTCACAGCGGAAAGGTTGATGATATTCTTGAGAGATATAAGAATTTTGCACCAAGATTGTAATATTTTGTTGAATTATCTGCAGGTGTCTTGCAAATTGTCTATACAGTATACCTAGGTCATAAAAGTATTTGTGTGTACGTCTGATACCATACTACTTGTGAAGGAGGAAATGTATATGTTTACCTCTCAGAATGTTTGGTAATATGTTTATTTGTGATGTGTGTCTATGTATATATTAACACGTTGTACTGAATGGGGTGAGAATAGCTTGAGCTACCTCATCCCTCTGTGTGTATTTTACCTCAATAAACTTATTTCAAATTCAATTTCAATTTCAATTACTTGGGCGGCTGGGATTGAACGCGGACCTGCATGAAGCGAGACGTCGCTCTACCGGCTAACCCAACTGGTTGGGTAGATATGATAAAGAAATAAGAAGAGTCTTTTCTGCCAGACAAACTGCGAATATCAAGGTGGACACGACATACTAAATGTGGTTCGCGTAGACACAAACAAAGTGAACACTTTCACAAACCTGCCGTATGGAGGCTGACTCTATACACAGTTTCAAGTGTAGATATGATAGAGCCCAGTTGGCTCAGGAATCTGTACACCAGTTGATTGATAGTTGAGAACCAAGACCAAAGAGCCAGAGCTCAACCCCCGCACGCACAACTAGGTGAGTACAAGCAGAGTTAACAAACACACAAACGCCGGTTTAACCCAAGCCTCCGTGGCACAATTGGTTAGCGCGTTCGGCTGTTAACCGAAAGGTTGGTGGTTCGAGCCCACCCGGGGGCGGCTGTTTTGAAGTTTGTTGAACTTCACTTGTTTGAGAAAATGAGAACAATTATATAATTATTTTCTTAACATGGATGAGTTTACCAAAAGTTTACCAAGAGTTTAGCAAGGAATAAATGTGGGAGTATTATAGAGAGAGAAGCTGCTGGTGACCCAAGGATATAATCTTGGTGACGGCTCCGGCTGCTGGTGACCCAAGGATATAATCTTGGGGATGGCTCTGGCTGCTGGTGACCCAAGGATATAATCTTGGTGATGGCTCTGGCTGCTGGTGACCCAAGGATATAATCTTGGTGATGGCTCTGGCTGCTGGTGACCCAAGGATGTAATCTTGGTGATGGCTCCAGCTGCTGGTGACCCAAGGATATAATCTTGGTGATGGCTCTGGCTGCTGGTGACCCAAGGATATAATCTTGGTGATGGCTCTGGCTGCTGGTGACCCAAGGATATAATCTTGGTGATGGCTCCGGCTGCTGGTGACCCAAGGATATAATCTTGGTGATGGCTCCGGCTGCTGGTGACCCAAGGATATAATCTTGGTGATGGCTCCGGCTGCTGGTGACCCATGGATATAATCTTGGTGATGGCTCTGGATGCTGGTGACCCATGGATATAATCTTGGTGAAGGCTCCGGCTGCTGGTGACCCAAGGATATTTTCTCGGTTATGACTGTTATGGCCACAATGGGTCGCAAGCGGGTTCTTTTCTGGTGGAATTAAAGCTCTGGTATCAGGCCCCAAGTTAGTAGTGGCTTTCAAGGAGTGAGCTCGGTAATGCAAGTACAACACAATGGGGGAGGTGCATTGAATACGACATTTCATTAAATATCAATATATTCACATATAAACATTTTCCCATCACCTCATATATAATCCTAAAGGAAGTAATACTACACTTAATATGTACACGAGTACCTCTCTCTAAGGACAATAAACGCTCTTCGATGCTTAATCGATGCAGTCTTGTCAGCTACCGTGTTTCCTCAACACACAGTACTGTCCACAACCAGTACTGGGAAACACCAACGAGTCTACCCTGGCCACGGGCCAGCCTATACACAGTCTCACTAGGTGCTCTTCGTGCACGTCCACAATCACTCTCCAGCCTAGTGCTGGCAGAGAATAAATGTAAATGTTTATAAATAAATGTTTATTTAGGTAAGGTACATACATACAAGAAATTTTTACAAAGATTGGTTGACTTATAGGTAGAGCTAGTACATACAATGCCTAAAGCCACTATTACGCAAAGCGTTTCGGGCATGTGCAGCGCGAGGCAGAACAGCAGCCTCGCGCTGCTGGGCCTCTTCGCGTACAAATACAAGGGTAACGAACCCTTGGCAGGAGCTTCTTGCAACTCGCTGGTTACGATCCTCCGTAGCACCTTACTGTCAGTCGTCCCTTCGGTTGGCCTGTCCCGGGTATGCCGAATTCTGTCACTGCCACTTCACAGGCAGACAGTAGAACACTACACAGTTCTTCTCCAGCGGCGGCTCACTGCTTCCGTAAAGCAAAATGGAGTAGAGAGCTATTGGCTGCCCTGGGTAGACTGACTGTCCTCGTACCTCAGCAGCCCTACGTGGACTCTGTGGATACAGACACATCATCAGTACACTGGGACACTAGGAAACAACCCTTACGTACTCTGACACAGACATACAACTCCTCCTTCAATAGACGGCGCTGATTTTGTAAGCTCCACCTCATTGCAGGTCAGCACCAGCTACCTCACGAGCTGACTAGGACAGGAATCTAACGCCTCTTGCTGGTATAATCCTGTCACCACTAGATGGCGTCGTCCAAATTGTGGGGGTTTCGGGAGCGGCCTCACAGATGGCATTGATGTCGCTGCTACATGCTCCGACGATGGAATCGGGTTCGTAACAATGACTCCAGCTGCTGGTAACCCAAGGATATAATCTTGGTGATTGTTCTGGCTGTTGGTGACCCAAGGATATAATCTTGGTGATTGTTCTGGCTGTTGGTGACCCAAGGATATAATCTTGGTGATTGTTCTGGCTGTTGGTGACCCAAGGATATAATCTTGGTGATTGTTCTGGCTGTTGGTGACCCAAGGATATAATCTTGGTGATTGTTCTGGCTGTTGGTGACCCAAGGATATAATCTTGGTGATTGTTCTGACTGCTGGTGACCCAAGGATGTAATCTTGGTGATGGCTCTGGCTGTTGGTGACCCAAGGATATAATCTTGGTGATTGTTCTGACTGCTGGTGACCCAAGGATGTAATCTTGGTGATGGCTCTGGCTGTTGGTGACCCAAGGATATAATCTTGGTGATTGTTCTGGCTGTTGGTGACCCAAGGATATAATCTTGGTGATTGTTCTGGCTGTTGGTGACCCAAGGATATAATCTTGGTGATGGCTCTGGCTGCTGGTGACCCAAGGATATAATCTTGGTGATGGCTCTGGCTGCTGGTGACCCAAGGATATAATCTTGGTGACGGCTCTGGCTGCTGGTGACCCAAGGATATAATCTTGGTGACGGCTCTGGTTGCTGGTGACCCAAGGATATAATCTTGGTGATGGCTCTGGCTGCTGGTGACCCAAGGATATAATCTTGGTGATGGCTCTGGCTGCTGGTGACCCAAGGATATAATCTTGGTGATGGCTCTGGCTGCTGGTGACCCAAGGATATAATCTTGGTGACGGCTCTGGCTGCTGGTGACCCAAGGATATAATCTTGGTGATGGCTCTGGCTGCTGGTGACCTAAGGATATAATCTTGGTGATGGCTCTGGCTGCTGGTGACCCAAGGATATAACCTTGGTGATGGCTCTGGCTGCTGGTGACCCAAGGATATAATCTTGGTGGCGGCTCTGGCTGCTGGTGACCCAAGGATATAATCTTGGTGATAGCTCTGACTGCTGGTGACCTAAGGATATAATCTTGGTGATGGCTCTGGCTGCTGGTGACCCAAGGATATAATCTTGGTGATGGCTCTGGCTGCTGGTGACCCAAGGATATAATCTTGGTGATGGCTCTGGCTGATGGTGACCCAAGGATATAATCTTGGTGATGGCTCTGGCTGCTGGTGACCCAAGGATATAATCTTGGTGATGGCTCTGGCTGCTGGTGACCCAAGGATATAATCTTGGTGATGGCTCCGGCTGCTGGTGACCCAAGGATATAATCTTGGTGATAGCTCTGGCTGCTGGTGACCCAAGGATATAATCTTGGTGATGGCTCTGGCTGCTGGTGACCCAAGGATATAATCTTGGTGATGGCTCTGGCTGCTGGTGACCCAAGGATATAATCTTGGTGATGGCTCTGACTGCTGGTGACCCAAGGATATAATCTTGGTGATGGCTCTGGCTGCTGGTGACCCAAGGATATAATCTTGGTGATAGCTCTGACTGCTGGTGACCTAAGGATATAATCTTGGTGATGGCTCTGGCTGCTGGTGACCCAAGGATATAATCTTGGTGATGGCTCTGGCTGCTGGTGACCCAAGGATATAATCTTGGTGATGGCTCTGGCTGCTGGTGACCCAAGGATATAATCTTGGTGATGGCTCTGGCTGCTGGTGACCCAAGGATATAATCTTGGTGATGGCTCTGGCTGCTGGTGACCCAAGGATATAATCTTGGTGATAGCTCTGGCTGCTGGTGACCCAAGGATATAATCTTGGTGATGGCTCTGGCTGCTGGTGACTGGACTATGAGCACTGAGCTGGTGCATCACACCTTCCTCTACTCACCAAGTTGTGAGATGTTTTACTATCTTACAGTCTTTTCTATCTTACTAGCTTTATTATGTTACTGTCTTACTAGCTTTATTATCTTTCTGTCATGAATTTCTTACTATCTTTATGTCTTGACTTTCTGTCTTACTGTCTTTACTATCTTACTCTCTTTTCTATCCTGCTATCTTTAATATCTTTCTGTCTTCAAGTTTTTGATATCCTATTGTTTATACTAGCTTTCTGCCTTTACAATCTTATTGTCTTATTGTCTTTTCTATCTTGCTCTCTTTACCGTCTTAGTGTCTTTCTAGCTTAATTTCTTAATGTCTTACTGTCTTAGTGTCTTATTATCTTACTGTCTTAGTGTCTTATTATCTTACTGTCTTAATGTCTTTACTTAGTGTCATATTATCTTATTGTCTTTGTGTCTTTACTATCTTACCGTCTTACTAAGTGTATTTACTATATTTGAGTCGTCAGTATCTTATAGTCTTATTACTTTATTGTGGAATATTCCCAGAAATAACCAATTTAGCACGTAAATTGTGTGTGGTACAAACTAATTATTAACCGAAATATATTATATACAAAAAATCAGGAGTTATCACTAAGAATTGTTGCCTGTTAAATAACTTTAAAGTTGATAACTGAGAGTTACACGAGAACAATATTGTGTGATTCCTGCCATAACGAGCTTAGTAGACACTACAGTAGAGACACAAGGAATCTTAATGCCATAACAATGGCAGTCAGCTCTGCGTGCGATGAAGAGGCCTCGTTCTCAATGCGTGATTTCTCCATTTCCGTTTGAAAGTCATTATTCCTAATTATAGTGAATGCTGACCCAGCCTGAATGCTGACCCAGCCCTGCCATCGGCAGGATTAGATGACCCATCAGTGTACATTTGATTTGATTCATATCCGGCTTTTTTTTTTTATAAATTTCCTCATGATAACTGTGCCTCATTTCTTGTGGTTGGACTTATTCGTTGTCATTTCATTGATGATAATCCAGCATGGGTCATCCTCCCAGGAAAGTAACCTCTCTACAGGCAGGAGATCACGGGCTTGTTCAAGCAGATGAAGTTCTTCAAGGTAGCAGACTGATCTTTGGTACCATTTTTCTTCTGTTTCCTCCTGTAAGTAACACAGAACTCAGTTTTTTCTTGGCAATATCATTGTTATGTGGGTCTCTGGCTATCTTAATTGCAATCTTAGCATTCAGTTCCTTGATTCTGATTTTTAACAGTGGCGAGGGACAGTAACAGTGCAGCTGTCGTGTAGTAACCATCAAATAAAATAATTTTTATTTCATTTTTATTATATAATTGCAATTTTATGTTATTTGAGTGAAAAATAACAGATATTCTAGCAAACATAACCTTACTTAACCTATCCTAACCTAACATAATATACCTCAGGCAGTAATTCATGTTCCAAATATAATAGATTTTTAGTGTTTGAAAAGAATCAATCTGGAAAGAAATATTTGAAAAAGAACGAAAGATATTCTGCTGGTTAGGCACATATGACTCTGCATTATAACGTAAGAATAAAGGAAACTGTAGAAGGCCAATTGGACCATATGAGGCATCTCCTATCAATATCCACCCAAACCTATTCATATATATGTCTAACCTATGCTTGAAACAATCAAGGGATCCTAAATCTATTATGTTATGTGGTAATTGGTTCCACCAGTCAACAATCCCGTTATTGAACCAGTATTTACCCAGGTCTTTTCTAAATCTAAACTCGTCTCATTTATACACACATTGTTTCCTGTTCTATTATGTGTTCATAAATTAAATACCCTATTAATATCTCCTTAACAGAGAAATCATACTAACGTGATATATCAATGAGAATTTCTACAGGAGCCATGATGAGGATTCGAACCTATGCGCTGGGCATTCCCAGAAACGAAGTTTATTTCTAAGTTTGTCATAGCAAAGTATCTCGTACATTTGTATAAATAAAAATGGAAATGTTCGTTTGTGCATAACCGCTAATCTCCGAAAGATCTTCACCGATTGCTTTGAAAATTTTCACACATCGTTCCATTCGCATCCGAGCAGGTTTGTATATATGTACTATATAGATGTCACGTCTGTGACGATTAAAAAAAAAACATGCTTTTTCTGACAAACTGTGTTCTTCAAGTGAGGGAATTCTTCAAAACCTCTTTACTGATTGCTTTGAAATTTTGACACAACGTTGCATTCGAATAGGCGCATCTTTTTATATATCTAATATATACATACCTCACCTGTGACAGGAAAAAACATGTTTTTTTTTTAAACAGCGCCATCTGTTGGACGTAAAAGCAACACACACTGTAATCTCTGAAAGTTCTTCATCGATTGCTTTGAAAGTTTGACACAATGTTGCATTCGAATAGACGTGTCTTTTAATAATCCTACTATATAGATGCCATTCATTTGACAGGTAAAAACATGCGTTTTTGGAAAACAGCGCCATCTGTTGCACATAATAGCAACATGCACTCTAGACCAAATATGTCACGAATTCCATTTCAATGTTTCCGATTGCATTGATAAATTTTATTTTCATAGATTTCTATTTAATTATATTTTTATTGAACTATTTTGTGTGGCATTGTGTTGGAATTGAGCTGTATTATTTACAATACCGTTCATTTCGTAAGTATAAGTCAACCCGTTCTCGCAAATTCGTAAAGTCAATATTGACTTATTAACTACGTGAATAGGTGATATACTAAACATAATAGATACCCTTAAAAAGATTCATAGAAAACACCGACCTTACCTAACCTTGTTAGTATCTTAAGATAAGCATCTTATTGCTTCGTAATTACAATTATTACTTAACCTATACCTATTATAGGTTAGGTAATAATTGTAATTACGAAGCAATAAGATGCTTATCTTAACATACTAAGTAGGTTAGGTAAGGTCGGTGTTTTCTATGAAGCTTTTTAAGGGTATCTATGGAGACCAAATTGATCTTAAGTTAGATCTACCCACCCCACCTCCATCTGAAGCCAGAACTTTGCTTTAGCAAAATGGGATCGATTTCAAAACCTCACTTTAGTGTGGCAAAGAAACTCTGATGTTCCCAAAGACATTAATCAGGCAGAACAAGATTTTTCAAAACTATTCAAAGTGCAGCTAACCACTCAATTCCACTGAATAAGCAGTCCACACGACACCACAAAGATCAATGGTACAATTGCGAACGTATCAAAGAACTCGATCATAGACTCAAGAGAACAAGGAAGCTATACAAAAAGCGACCAAGTGACCTCAACAGGACCTTACATCAAGGAACATGTGCTCCAAAAGAACAGGCTAATAAAAGAACAAAAGTGGCTGTACTGGTGTTCACATCTGAATGAACACACCTCTCATGGAGAGATATGGCAGCAAATCCACCGGGCCAAGGGAAATAAAAACCCCAAGGCCCCACACCCTTAGGATCCTCTACAGGAAGCAAAAGTATTGACAACCTGGATAGCAGAAAGTGCAGCCAGTAATCAGTTTCAACCAGATGTATAAGCCGTGAAAACAGGATTAGAGGAAGAAAGGTGGCACAGAATCCTTACAGCAGGTGCAGAAGTCTATGACACTAATACTCCTTTTATGTGGGATGAGCTGAATCGGGCTAAGAAAAACTCCAAAGATACATCCACTGGAGAAAACAAAATACCCTATAAAATGAATAGAAATCTCGGCCCAGAGGGAGACACTGCATACCTTAGGTTAATTAATTTAGCCTTGACTTCTCAAACTAGACCTACAGCTTGGAATAGAGCAGGCATAGTGCTGATCACAAAACCCAAAGTTTCAGCTAATCCCAGGCCCGTCTCTCTCCAAAGCTGTGCAACCAAGATGCCTAACAGAATTGCTATCAACAGACTTGAGTGGAAAAGGCCTAAACTTCATCATGATATGTATGTCTATATAGGAGGGGTTGGCAGAGTGGAATGTATTACAGCTCTGTTAGCCCTCTTGAATGACAGACCTGGAATGCTGATATTCCTGGACCTCGAGAAACCCTGTGAACTGGCTAGCGCCCCAGCTATTCTCTGCTGCCTCATCGACAAAGAGGTCAAAGGCAACCTGGTCTCCTAGACCAAAAAACAGTCTCATAAACAGAGAAGCATGAGGGAAACTTCTTGGCAATGTTTCTGAATACAGAATACATGAAAATGGTACATCGCAAGGAGGCATTCTGAGTCTCCTTCTCTTCAACTGTTTAATGTAAAGAATAATGAGGCTGAAACTCCCTCAACACTGCAGGCTGCTAAACTTCGGGGACGATTTTGTCATCATCATAAAAGGAAGGGATGTGGCGCGCTTTGCACCCAAATGCTTAGACTCCATCAGTGAAGAGGCAAAGCAGATTGGTATCAAACTCAACACCACAAAGATAAAAGCCGTATCCATAAAAATAGCGAAGCCCAACATCGAACTCACAGTACACGGTCAACGAATTGAATGGGTGGACACTTATTAGTATCTAGAAATAATCCTGGACACACATAAATTTTAATGCTGAGGTCACTTACTTAAGAGAGAACTGCGCCCAGGACGGCAATCCTCAGGTTGCTAACCACCTTCTCTGGTGGAGCCAATCTGCAAGTCCTTCGCACATACTATGTACAGGCAGTCAGCTCAGTGATCGACTATGCCGCACCTGCATTCACAAGACTTTTCCACACCAGTGGAAAAAGCTTGAAATAATCCAAAACAATGCTATGAGATCTACCCTGGGAGCCCCGATATGGACCCACTTGAAACTCTATGAATGGAAACAGGTTTGCCCTCTCTTCAAGAAAGAATATCACAAAGAACATGTACGATTATCAGTAAGACAATTATTTCTCTTGATGCAGTCCTAGTCCGGCAAGCCTTGGTGGTTGGACTTGGCCAAAATATCGAAAACTTTTGGCTTTTTAGGTCGAGAATGTCCTATACAGACCACAATTAAAAAGCATGATTCTTGATAGAGGGAGGTGATCAACCACACCCTAACTACACTTGTTCCCCACCGTGGGAGGAGCCTACCTTCAAATTAATAAAAGATCTTCAATTGAAAAAGGCTGCCGATGATCCAACAATCCTAAGTCGAATCAAAGAAAAGCATATGAGCATCATTGCAGTAATAGGAGCCACCAACATCCTCACAGACGGATCGGTGGACTCAGAATATAAGAGTGCGGGCGCTGCTCTTTGCACGGACAGCGAACAGGTATACTGACTGGCACGAAGAGAGGCATATAGAGACTGGGAGGACCAGTATCATCAACCCAAACTGAGCTGTTTGCTATACAATAGGCATTCGCATATGTGATTCAACAAAACACTCAAAATGCAATCATACACACACAGACTCAAGAGCTGCATTTCAAATATTAGAAAAAAGCAGTGGAAACACAACGTTAAAATAATTACCACCAGTTTTTATCTTGGAGCAGTCGCTAAAGGCAAAAGACTCAACATCACCCTAAACTGGATCTCATCCTTGTTGGAAACCCATTAATGAGAAAGCCAATGAAATTGCTAAATTGGCAACTCGTCATCCAGTGATTCATAAAAACAATCCAACCCAGCCTAGAGTATATGAAAAACACCATCACCAAAAAACTCCCACACCTCAACGTAGCCCATCTACACCAGAGAATAGCAAATGGTTCGCCCTCTGCAATATGGCATCTTCAGGCCACCAAGTTAGAAAAGTTAAACATCACAAAAGGAATCCACAGGGGACAAAGCAGTTCAGTTATATAGACTACGTCTAAGTTACAGATGCAACTTGGAGATTGGTGAACCCAGAACAGAGACAGAGAATGCATCTTCTGCCAGACTTTAACAGAAAAGCCACTACTTCTTTTTCTCTTGGAATGTGAAGCAACCAACGAACTTAGAAGAACTTTAAGAATCCCTGAATCTTGCAGTAACCACCTTGAAGTCAACAACACTGCCACTCTTCTGGTCAAAAAAGGTGTCCAGCAGCTGGACACCCTCATAAATGCTCTCAAGCAGTAGCTTCCCCCGCGATAGCTGCCTGACGATTAAATGCGACCTCATCACACAGTATACATTTACTAAACAAAAAAATCTACCATTTACGGGCTATTCATGCCCGTGCCACCTCCTGCGTGGGTTTAATCTTCATCAATCAGACTTCTAATATTCATCCCTCTGAAGATGTATTACTGTATACGAAAGTACTTAAATGATCTTATTAATTCCTTCGTTGACAAATATTGTTATACACACAGAATGCAAGGCCTGAATTGTCTAAGAGGTAGAATCATTTTCCTAATTTTCAGATATTTTTTAAAATTTGGTTTATAAAATATTTTTATATTAAGGACATATAGAGGATCCCAGTAGTACACTGGGGTTCGTTCTCGACTCACAATCGAGAATTCTGGGCTAGAATCCTGTTTTTTCTTTTTAGTTCAATTCAATTATTTTGCACCCCCCCCCCCCCCATACACCACAATTCATTTAGCTAAGCAAGTTACAATCTTGATGAGCTAGTTACAAAATGAAATGCATTTCGTCATATCAGGATTGGGCTCGAGACCGACCACATGTACAGTTTTTAATTTAAGCAACTGACATATGTGGAGAGCTAAAGTCACAATTTTCATCTTTATCCTACACACCGCCCCCTCTCCCCCCCCTCCCTATCTAATAGACAGCGGTGGATAGGTTATAATCACTCAGATACTACCTGCGGTTAGCAAACTGGGGATATTTGGCCAAGACTTCTGGCAGCAGATTATTTTGAATTAAATATTTACACATATCTTGAACATTTGTTATAGAATTGTCTCTGAATACATCTTACATTTTTTCACACTCCATCACATAGTGACGGAGGGTGTGCGAAAAATTTTGTTGACACAGTTTTTATTATCTCCGTCAGCAGATAATGAAAATTCCCAGAGATACTTGTAACCGAGTCTAAGCCGAGCAATAGTAACATGTAGAAATCTGCTAATTTTATTTGATGATCCATAGATGTGTGGCTCCTCTCGTATGATAGAATGATGATAGATGGAATTACTGGTGTCGATTTTACTTTGCCTCATATCTACAAGAGTTTGTTGAAATTCTTGGTGTTCTATTGCACTCAGACTGCTTATTGACAATCTAAGGTTATACTCAATTTCTCCTTTAAAGACAGATTCTTTGGCAATCTCATGAGCTCTGTCACGCATTCGGAGGCCAACATGAGGTGGAGTTCACATGAAATGAACTCTGTTACCATCATTAATAATTTTGTTGTATTTGTGTCTAGCTTCAGACACGAGCATGTTACAGTTACGTCTTAAAGAGTTGAGAGCAATTTTAAGGATGATAAAAAGTCACTTACAATTTATGTATCAAGTTTGGAAACTTTAACACATTTCATTGCAAGAAGCAAGGGAAATAGTTTCGGTCTGAAAGGTAGAGGCCCAGTTGTTTATACGGACTCCCGCACTCAAAATATAAACCATCGCCCATTGTCAGGACAACTGCACTTCCAGCTGCACCCGTGGGGCGCTGTAGGGAACCATCAGTGTATATGATTTGAGAGAGAGAGAATGCTCTGTGGACAGAGCATCAATATGGCTTGAGGCGTTGAGCTTTGCCTCAAGACGAAGCTTGGCTGATCTCTAATTTGCTTCGTGGGTGGAAAGGGAGGGATTAAAATTGGAAAGCGTGTAGTCTCCCACGGGGCAGGAAAGTGCCGTTGTTGTGTTTCTTGCTACAATATTCACTCTCAATAAAGAAATTGTGGAGGGATTCTTTTCAAAGGTTAGGATGAGTTAGCCTAGGCCATTTTATTCCAATTTGACAGTTAATTTCAGTAACACGATCAACGACGCACGGAATATTAAGTTCCTTTCTAATGTTAAGTATCCTTTTGGTACGAGGGCACCCAAGGATTATCCTCATGGCTTCGTTCTGCACTTTTTCAAGCCTTCCCAGTTTTTTGAAGCATCAAGGCAAGCAGAGGTGCAGCTTAATCCACTAAATATCTAACGTATGCAAGGAACATCATTTTGACAATGTTGCCACTGGCACCACAGCCTGAGTGATAACCTGCAACAGCCACGACACTTCTGAGCCTCTATTAACACTGATGACAGAGTCTGAATACAACAGAACCATACAGTGGCACCTCAAGGCCAAGGTATTTAAATCTGTTAACGTAGACAAGCTGGGAGATATCATACCGTTGCACCTTGCGAACAGCTTCTCTCTGCCTGGGTTATCGCCGATTTAGTATCTTTGTTTTCTCTGCAGAGATAACTAAACCTAGGTCCTGACATGAGTCTAATACAGAGTGAACAGTGTTCTGCGTGTTAGCATACCCAGTGATGTGTATCATAATATCATCAGCAAAGCTAATGATGTGCTAATGACGTTGGGTTTCCTCGGTACAGAGTTAAACAGCGTGTTTAATTATTTGTTATTTATATATTTATTTATTGATTTATATGTGTTCTTACATTCTTGTACAACTGTCAAGGCAAGCAATACGATATTAAATAAGGAAGGACAGAGGACGCCTTCCTGTGGGGTGCCTAGTTCGATGTCTCTTGCTACAATCCAATGCCCCTGGAAACATACAGATGACTTCCCGTTGGATAAGTCACCCCTGATCCAATAAAGAAGTCGACCACCAATATTCATTCTTGCAAGCTCACTCAAGATAACATCTTGATTTGCAATATCAAAGGCCAACTTGAGATCTAAGAGGGTGGTATATGACTTTTCAGTATGCTGGGTAAGAAAAGTGGTAATGCAATGATGCACACTCCTGCCATGCATAAAGCCATATGTCTGGCAGGAAATTCATGGTTCCTATTTTATTGAGGAGACGGTTCAGGACTTATCTAGAATGTTTTACAAATGTAGATATAAAGGAAAATTGGGCAGAAAGCATTCCTTTGATTTGTCTTGGAAATTGGAACTTTCCGGTTTGGTGCCTTCTTTTGATAATTACTTACTAATTACTTGGGAATTGGAATGATTAAACTGTTGGTCCAAGAGATAGGAAGTTCCCAGTAACATAGCTCATATTATAGTGCTCAAAAATCCTGAGCGGTACAGAAATGGACGGGCGAGTTTCCTTTCACCTAATGCCTCTGTCCACTTAGCAGTAAATAGGTTTACATGTGTTAGTCAGCTTGTTGTGAGGATGCATCCTGGTAAGGGTGGGATGGGCATCGATATAAGCCTAATATGTACTGTATGTATAAACTGACTGCCTGTCCCCAGGCACAATTAATTATTATATTATTATTATTATTATTATATTAGGTTAAGTTTAATCATATTTGTATGTTAGTTTTCACTTAAATTAAATCAATAAAATCATATTCAATATAATGGAAAGCTTAATAATTCCATAAGAAAAAAATAGAAAAGTGTATAATTTGAGGAAAATCGAGTACCACAGATCAGGTCAAGCAGCGCGTTCTGGCTACTGGTACATTACCTTTCACACCCACTTACACGTATATGTCTCTCCTACTATGACTGGGTAACATAAGCCCTATTGGAACTATATAGTAGGCATCCGTCGAACCGTGGGGTTATGGAGTTGCTCCCTTGGTGTCTAGTTGTTGTAGTCTAGTTGGATGCAACGCCTGCTGTGGCTGTGAAGGCCAACCCAAGAATGACAGTCCCGACTGCAGTAAGTGCAGATAAACGCCGAATCGGGTGCGTCTGACAGTGGTGGAGACCTCCTCATAAGTCTTTTATCCTCCGCCTGTTTCTTCGATTCATTCCCGAATTGCTCGAGTCCCTTCTTCACTTTGCATCTCCAGGCAGATCTGTCCGCAGCTGCTGCCTCCCAAGTGTTGATGTCGATGGTTATCTGCTTGAGATCTTTGAAACGCAGCTGAGGTTTTCCTGTAGGTCTCCTTCCTAATGCCAGTTCTACATACAAGAGGTCTTTGGTATGCAGCCATCTTCCATGCATGTGACATGTCCCCGCCATCGCATGCATCTCTGCTTCAGGAGAGAGAATATTGAAGGGACTCCTGTTCTCTCTAGTACTGTGTTGTTGGTGACATGGTCTTTCCACGTGATGTCAAGGATGTGTCTCAGGTTCCGCATGTGAAAGGTAGTGAGCCGTCTCTCCTCGCGAGAGCGCAGGGTCCAGTATTCCGAGCCGTAGAGAAGTGTATTCACCACACATGCCATGTAGACTTGTGCCTTGGTGTGCACTGTCAGTTTGGCATTTTTCCAAACTCACTTTGTGAGCCTGGTCAGTGTTGTTGCGGCCTTCATGATACGCCTGTTGAGTTCAGTGTCCAGGGAAAGGGGTGTCTGAGATTGTGGAGCCCAGGTACACAAACTCGTGAACTGCCTCCAACACATAGTCTGCTATGTTTATACAGGGGTAGTTCATTGACGTCTTGTCCCATCACCTGTGGGACAAGACAGGTAATGGGACAAGACGTCCATGATCTGATTGTCTTCTTCAGGCTGATTGTCCGTCCGAATGCTTAACAGGCCTGCAGCAGCCTGAATAGCTATGCAGGCTTTCTGCTGTGTGTGTGGGTGATTGCTGCGTCGTCGGCGAAGAGGAACTCTCTGAGGATTAACCTCTGTACTTTCGTCTGTCCTCGGAGTTTGGATAGATTTAAAGCTGTCCATTAGATCTTGTACGGAGATAGATGCCCTCTGTGGTTGTCCCAAAGGCATGCTTGACGAGGATCGCGAAGAAGATACTGGGTTGGAGCAAGAACACACCCTTATTTAACACCACTGTTGATCTTGAATGGTTCAGAAGTTGAGCTGTCATACACGACTGTTCGTTCATGTCTTTGTGGAACGATTGTATCATGCTGAGTAGGGTGGGTGGACATCTAATTTTGGCAAAGATCTTGAAGAGTCCGTCCGTGCTCACGAGGTTGAAGGCCTTTGTAAGGTCAATGAAGGTGATGTGCAAGGCTTTTCTCTACTCCCTGCACTTTTCTTGAAGCTGTCTCAGGGAAAACACCATGTCAGTGGTCGATCTCTCTGCTCGGAAACCACACTGTCACTCAGGGTACACTCTTTCAGCAAGAATCTGAAGCCTGACCAAGACGACCCTAGCAGAGTTGGCCGACGACGCTGAGGAGGGAGATGCCGCGATAGTTGTTGACATCGCTTCTGTCACCTTTATTTTTGTAGAGAGTGATGATGTTTGCATTTCTCATGTCTTGCGGCACCGAGCACTCCCTCCAGCACTGGCACAGAAGTTCATGAAGCTCAGTTTGAAATGTTCCACGAGCACCCTTGAGAACTTCAGGCTGAATCCTGTCGTCTCCTGGGGCCTGCCCTGAGGAAAGTGAATCCACTGCTTTCTCAACATCTTCCACAGTTGGTTCAAGATCAAGTTCTTCCATGATGGGCAGGCACTTGATTGCATGCAAAGCCTCTACGCTGACCATGTTTTATCTGGAGTAGAGTTTGGAGTAATGTTCCACCCACCGATTCATCTGTTGATCACAGTCTTTAATGATCTCTCCAGTGATGGCCGTCACTGGAGAGATCATTCAGAGGAGCCGTCTTGTTTTGTGTAGGGCCTGTTGCCTATTTGATTTGTGCCTCTTATGTTGCCGACAATAGCCGCGGTCTGGATGCTGGAACAAAGTCAAAGCCAGTAATCATTAGTACAGCGCCTCGCAGTTTGTTGAACTCTATTGCGAGCAGTACGGAGGACCTTTAGGTTCCTTTCTGAGGGCAGGTTCTTGTAGGATGAGAGAGCTCGTCTCTTTTCCTCTACGAGGTGTAACAGTTCCCCTGCAATGGATTTGAACCAATTCGCTGACTTGTTCTGCCTCTTACCGAAGGTGGATATGGCAGTGTTGAAAATAAATAGCGCCCCTGAGATGTAACCACCTCTCACTTGCGCTATCGCAGGGTGGTACACGAAGGTCATTTACCAGCACAGCAGTGAATTCCTCCACCTTGTGATAGTCACGGGTCTTGTTTACGTTAATGCTTGGTCTTCCCTCCTTCTTTAATCTGTGGATTTTCCTGGGCTGGAACTTTACTCTGCAAACGACGAGAGAGTTGTCGGTGTCACAATCTGCGCTCTAGAAGGTGTGGGTCAGTTTCAGTGGCTGGGGGTTGCTCAGCTTGAGGTGGGATGTAGCTGTACTATGAAATCGGATGATTTCTCACACCGACGGACCATCCCCTGGTGCCTCACTCTACGCCAATTGAGTGGTAGGCGCCGGTAACTGTCGCTTCCCGTGCAGAGCCATCGCCTGCTGGAGAGTCCCCTCCAGGGCACAGGCCTGGGCACTAACTATGGAGAACCGGCTGTTGCCTATGCTGCAGATCCATCCTCTCCACGCCACCGACGTCATCCAAGGGAAGGGCAGGCGCCGATACGCTTGGCACCAGCGTCGTCGCAAGAGTTACCTGAATTTAGCTGTAAACAGCTGCAAACTGCCTCAGGGAATCCAACTCCTGATTTTTCCTCAGGGTTGACTCCCGAAGCTTTTCCCATGAGCGGGTTTAACCGCAAGACAGGAGAGGTCTGAATTCGGGATTTTCCTTCCCCTAGATGAGCTGCCTTCCCAGGCTAACGAGTCCCACTTGCTCAAAGCAACTGGTTTTAAGGCGCCAGAGACCCACCTTCACCCATTCTCCTGTTTGTAGAAGCAGTTCCGCCAGGCCTAGACGCTAAGCCACATGTGCAGACCAGGAGCTGGACTTGGTTGTCTGAGGAAGAACAACAGCGTGTTTCTTCCTGAACATAGGAAGAAACACGCTGGATGAATGGTCTAGACCTGGAGATGCTGAGGATCCTAGAGGACGCTCATTGGCAGGTCATGACTCTTCTATTGAAACTAACGTATTATTAATCACTTACACACTGAAGGTGAATAGAGAACTTTTATATGGAAGGATATGGAATGAAATCAATGAACAGGTTGTAGGGGCAAACATTGTTTATATTTTCATAAGTAGATAAGATTGAGGGAGGGAATTATCAGGGTAAAGCGCCAAGCCATTACGACAATATAGCCTGGAAGAGGTCAGAATTAAGGATTTTGGATGGAATGGGGGAAAGGAATGGTGCCCAAACACTTGGACGGTCGGGGGATTGAACGCAGACCTGAATGAAGCGAGACCGTCGCTCTACCGTCCAACCAAATTGGTTGGGTAGATATAATAGAGAAATAAGGGAAGACTTTTCTGCCAGACAAACTGTGACTAACAAGGAGGACACGACAAACTAAATGTGGAACGCGTAAACACACACAAACTAGAACAAACTTTTTCAGTGTCAGAGTAGTTAACAGGTGGAATACATTAGGCAGTGATGTGGTGGAGGCTGACTCTATACACAGTTTCAAGTGTAGATATGATAGAGCCCAGTTGGCTCAGGAATCTGTACACCAGTTAATTGATAGTTGAGAACCAAGACCAAAGAGCCAGAGCTCAACCCCCGCACGCACAACTAGGTGAGTACAAGCAGAGTTAACAAACACACAAACGCCGGTTTAACCCAAGCCTCCGTGGCACAATTGGTTAGCGCGTTCGGCTGTTAACCGAAAGGTTGGTGGTTCGAGCCCACCCGGGGGCGGCTGTTTTCAAGTTTGTTGAACTTCACTTGTTTGAAAATGAGAACAATTATATAATTATTTTCTTAACATGGGTGAGTTTACCAAAAGTTTACCAAGAGTTTAGCAAGGAATAAATGTGGGAGTATTATAGAGAGACAAGCTGCTGGTGACCCAAGGATATAATCTTGGTGCTGGCTCCAGCTGCTGGTGACCCAAGGATATAATCTTGGTGACGGCTCTGGCTGCTGGTGACCCAAGGATATAATCTTAGTGATGGCTCTGGCTGCTGGTGACCCAAGGATATAATCTTGGTGATGGCTCCGGCTGCTGGTGACCCAAGGATATAATCTTGGTGATGGCTCTGGCTGCTGGTGACCCAAGGATATAATCTTAGTGATGGCTCTGGCTGCTGGTGACCCAAGGATATAATCTTGGTGACGGCTCTGGCTGCTGGTGACCCAAGGATATAATCTTGGTGATGGCTCAGGCTGCTGGTGACCCATGGATATAATCTTGGTGATGGCTCTGGCTGCTGGTGACCCAAGGATATAATCTTGGTGATGGCTCCGGCTGCTGGTGACCCAAGGATATAATCTTGGTGATGGCTCCGGCTGCTGGTGACCCAAGGATATAATCTTGGTGATGGCTCCGGCTGCTGGTGACCCAAGGATATAATCTTGGTGATGGCTCTGGCTGCTGGTGACCCAAGGATATAATCTTGGTGATGGCTCTGGCTGCTGGTGACCCAAGGATATAATCTTGGTGATGGCTCCGGCTGCTGGTGACCCAAGGATATAATCTTGGTGACGGCTCTGGCTGCTGGTGACCCAAGGATATAATCTTGGTGATGGCTCTGGCTGCTGGTGACCCAAGGATATAATCTTGGTGATGGCTCCGGCTGCTGGTGACCCAAGGATATAATCTTGGTGATGGCTCCACCTGCTGGTGACCCAAGGATATAATCTTGGTGATGGCTCCGGCTGCTGGTGACCCAAGGATATAATCTTGGTGATGGCTCTGGCTGCTGGTGACCCAAGGATATAATCTTAGTGATTAATCTGACTACTGGTGATCTAAGGATATAATCTTGGTGATGGCTCTGGCTGCTTGTGACCCAAGGATATAATCTTGGTGATGGCTCTGGCTGCTGGTGACCCAAGGATATAATCTTGGTGATGGCTCTGGCTGCTGGTGACCCAAGGATATAATCTTAGTGATTAATCTGGCTACTGGTGATCCAAGGATATAATCTTGGTGATGGCTCCGGCTGCTGGTGACTCAAGGATATAATCTTGGTGATGGCTCCGGCTGCTGGTGACCCAAGGATATAATCTTGGTGATGCCTCAAGCTGCTGATGACCCAAGGATATAATCTTGGTGATGGCTCAAGCTGCTGGTGATCCAAGGATATAATCTTGGTGATGGCTCCGGCTGCTGGTGACCCAAGGATATAATCTTGGTGATGGCTCTGGCTGCTGGTGACCCAAGGATATAATCTTGGTGATAGCTCTGGCTGCTTTTGACCCAAGGATATAATCTTGGTGATGGCTCCGGCTGCTGGTGACCCAAGGATATAATCTTGGTGATGGCTATGGCTGCTGGTGACCCAAGGATATAATCTTGGTGATGGCTCCAGCCACTGGTGACCAAAGGATATAATCTTGGTGATGGCTCTGGCTGCTGGTGACCCAAGGATATAATCTTGGTGATGGCTTCGGCTGCTGGTGACCCAAGGATATAATCTTGGTGATGGCTTTGGCTGCTGGTGACCCAAGGATATAATCTTGGTGATGGCTCTGGCTGCTGGTGACCCAAGGATATATTCTTGGTGATGGCTCTGGCTGCTGGTTACCCAAGGATATAATCTAGGTGATGGCTCCGGCTGCTGGTGACCCAAGGATATAATCTTGGTGATGGCTCTGGCTGCTGGTGACCCATGAATATAATCTTGGTGATAGTTCTGGCTGCTTTTGACCCAAGGATATAATCTTGGTGATGGCTATGGCTGCTGGTGACCCAAGGATATAATCTTGGTGATGGCTCCAGCCACTGGTGACCCAAGGATATAATCTTGGTGATGGCTCCGGCTGCTGGTGACCCAAGGATATAATCTTGGTGATGGCTCTGGCTGCTGGTGACCCAAGGATATAATCTTGGTGATGGCTCCAGCCACTGGTGACCCAAGGATATAATCTTGGTGATGGCTCCGGCTGCTGGTGACCCAAGGATATAATCTTGGTGATGGCTCTGGCTGCTGGTGACCCAAGGATATAATCTTAGTGATGGCTCTGGCTGCTGGTGACCCAAGGATATAATCTTGGTGACGGCCCTGGCTGCTGGTGACCCAAGGATATAATCTTGGTGATGGCTCAGGCTGCTGGTGACCCATGGATATAATCTTGGTGATGGCTCTGGCTGCTGGTGACCCAAGGATATAATCTTGGTGATGGCTCCGGCTGCTGGTGACCCAAGGATATAATCTTGGTGATGGCTCCGGCTGCTGGTGACCCAAGGATATAATCTTGGTGATGGCTCCGGCTGCTGGTGACCCAAGGATATAATCTTGGTGATGGCTCTGGCTGCTGGTGACCCAAGGATATAATCTTGGTGATGGCTCTGGCTGCTGGTGACCCAAGGATATAATCTTGGTGATGGCTCCGGCTGCTGGTGACCCAAGGATATAATCTTGGTGACGGCTCTGGCTGCTGGTGACCCAAGGATATAATCTTGGTGATGGCTCTGGCTGCTGGTGACCCAAGGATATAATCTTGGTGATGGCTCCGGCTGCTGGTGATCCAAGGATATAATCTTGGTGATGGCTCCACCTGCTGGTGACCCAAGGATATAATCTTGGTGATGGCTCCGGCTGCTGGTGACCCAAGGATATAATCTTGGTGATGGCTCTGGCTGCTGGTGACCAAAGGATATAATCTTAGTGATTAATCTGACTACTGGTGATCTAAGGATATAATCTTGGTGATGGCTCTGGCTGCTTGTGACCCAAGGATATAATCTTGGTGATGGCTCTGGCTGCTGGTGACCCAAGGATATAATCTTGGTGATGGCTCTGGCTGCTGGTGACCCAAGGATATAATCTTAGTGATTAATCTGGCTACTGGTGATCCAAGGATATAATCTTGGTGATGGCTCCGGCTGCTGGTGACTCAAGGATATAATCTTGGTGATGGCTCCGGCTGCTGGTGACCCAAGGATATAATCTTGGTGATGCCTCAAGCTGCTGATGACCCAAGGATATAATCTTGGTGATGGCTCAAGCTGCTGGTGATCCAAGGATATAATCTTGGTGATGGCTCCGGCTGCTGGTGACCCAAGGATATAATCTTGGTGATGGCTCTGGCTGCTGGTGACCCAAGGATATAATCTTGGTGATAGCTCTGTCTGCTTTTGACCCAAGGATATAATCTTGGTGATGGCTCCGGCTGCTGGTGACCCAAGGATATAATCTTGGTGATGGCTATGGCTGCTGGTGACCCAAGGATATAATCTTGGTGATGGCTCCAGCCACTGGTGACCAAAGGATATAATCTTGGTGATGGCTCTGGCTGCTGGTGACCCAAGGATATAATCTTGGTGATGGCTTCGGCTGCTGGTGACCCAAGGATATAATCTTGGTGATGGCTTTGGCTGCTGGTGACCCAAGGATATAATCTTGGTGATGGCTCTGGCTGCTGGTGACCCAAGGATATATTCTTGGTGATGGCTCTGGCTGCTGGTTACCCAAGGATATAATCTAGGTGATGGCTCCGGCTGCTGGTGACCCAAGGATATAATCTTGGTGATGGCTCTGGCTGCTGGTGACCCATGAATATAATCTTGGTGATAGTTCTGGCTGCTTTTGACCCAAGGATATAATCTTGGTGATGGCTATGGCTGCTGGTGACCCAAGGATATAATCTTGGTGATGGCTCTGGCTGCTGGTGACCCAAGGATATAATCTTGGTGATGGCTCCGGCTGCTGGTGACCCAAGGATATAATCTTGGTGATGGCTCTGGCTGCTGGTGACCCAAGGATATAATCTTGGTGATGGCTCCAGCCACTGGTGACCCAAGGATATAATCTTGGTGATGGCTCCGGCTGCTGGTGACCCAAGGATATAATCTTGGTGATGGCTCCGGCTGCTGGTGACCCAATGATATAATCTTGGTGATGGCTCTGGCTGCTGCTGACCCAAGGATATAATCTTGGTGATGGCTCCGGCTGCTGGTGACCCAAGGATATAATCTTGGTGATGGCTTTGGCTGCTGGTGACCCAAGGATATAATCTTGGTGATGGCTCCGGCTGCTGGTGACCCAAGGATATAATCTTGGTGATGGCTCCACCTGCTGGTGACCCAAGGATATAATCTTGGTGATGGCTCCGGCTGCTGGTGACCCAAGGATATAATCTTGGTGATGGCTCTGGCTGCTGGTGACCCAAGGATATAATCTTAGTGATTAATCTGACTACTGGTGATCTAAGGATATAATCTTGGTGATGGCTCTGGCTGCTTGTGACCCAAGGATATAATCTTGGTGATGGCTCTGGCTGCTGGTGACCCAAGGATATAATCTTGGTGATGGCTCTGGCTGCTGGTGACCCAAGGATATAATCTTAGTGATTAATCTGGCTACTGGTGATCCAAGGATATAATCTTGGTGATGGCTCCGGCTGCTGGTGACTCAAGGATATAATCTTGGTGATGGCTCCGGCTGCTGGTGACCCAAGGATATAATCTTGGTGATGCCTCAAGCTGCTGATGACCCAAGGATATAATCTTGGTGATGGCTCAAGCTGCTGGTGATCCAAGGATATAATCTTGGTGATGGCTCCGGCTGCTGGTGACCCAAGGATATAATCTTGGTGATGGCTCTGGCTGCTGGTGACCCAAGGATATAATCTTGGTGATAGCTCTGGCTGCTTTTGACCCAAGGATATAATCTTGGTGATGGCTCCGGCTGCTGGTGACCCAAGGATATAATCTTGGTGATGGCTATGGCTGCTGGTGACCCAAGGATATAATCTTGGTGATGGCTCCAGCCACTGGTGACCAAAAAATATAATCTTGGTGATGGCTCTGGCTGCTGGTGACCCAAGGATATAATCTTGGTGATGGCTTCGGCTGCTGGTGACCCAAGGATATAATCTTGGTGATGGCTTTGGCTGCTGGTGACCCAAGGATATAATCTTGGTGATGGCTCTGGCTGCTGGTGACCCAAGGATATATTCTTGGTGATGGCTCTGGCTGCTGGTTACCCAAGGATATAATCTAGGTGATGGCTCCGGCTGCTGGTGACCCAAGGATATAATCTTGGTGATGGCTCTGGCTGCTGGTGACCCATGAATATAATCTTGGTGATAGTTCTGGCTGCTTTTGACCCAAGGATATAATCTTGGTGATGGCTATGACTGCTGCTGACCCAAGGATATAATCTTGGTGATGGCTCCAGCCACTGGTTGTAACACGGGTTTGGGTTCCTCTCTCTTTGCTTCCTTCTTTCTACTCCCTCTACCCGTATTCTTACTTTTATTTCTAAACCAAGGGACTCCGAAACTTTTAACAAAGCCAACTCCACGCCACGTGGTCCTAAGACGATTGACCGACTTAGGATTCTACACCCAGTATGACGTGACCTAAGCTCTGAACAAAACCCTAGAGTCACCTCTGCTGCCACCACCAGACCAGTAATACAAGAGCAATGATCGAGGTCTGGATCGATCACGCTAATTAATCAACCTTGGGGCTTGATCCCCACTATATACGATGACCTTGAGTGTGGAATAAATTACACGGTAATGATAATTCCGATTCGATGTTAGAATCGGCGCCCAATACAACTCTGCCTCGTGTGGACCACGTGACCAGGACAAGTTTACACATAAAACACATGGAAATAATGAAATGCAAAATATTAACAAATTTAATTTATTAAAAGAAAAACTAAAACAAAATCTAAAAATGTTCACTCCCTGTCACTTTAACACTCCCTACTTGACCTGAGTGGCAAATGAGACTATTTCTATACATAACCATAGCAACTATACCTTGGGCGACCAGCTAGATGTCTTGGCTGGTCTTGGGGAGAGGTAAGATGTTTGACCTCTCCCAGTTGCTTCCGTGACCACACTGATTTTTTCCTTGTCTGGACTACCCCAGACAGAGTATTGTATTGTTCCGCATCGCTTACCCAGTTACTTTAGCAAGGTTAAGTTATAACAATTAAACTCTGTTGTACTTAATTGATCCAGACTGGTTGAATTATTTTACTGAATTAAATTACAAACATCTAACGGCAGAGCTGTTCCCGATCACAAAAATGGTTATTAAAACTTTGAGAAATATTAGACCTGTCAACCCCTGATGACCTATGACCGCCGGTCACTCCGCTTTAAAAGTTAGATCTGATTCGTGACGTCACTGATGGTGACTTAAACTCAATAATTAGAATACTCTTGATATTGTATCCAGTACTATTATACAATACAATTTTAATGCAAAATGAATAAAGGCTAATTTTCTCTAAATTACTGAATACTATAGGATGATTCATTTTACGCAGCTATGAACAAAGCGTTGGTTATTTCCACCGCGAATTCCCCTGGGGGTCAGGTCACCATGCGGCTCAGCTTCCCATTCTCTTTTGTCGATAAACCACTCTGGATAATTCTTACAACAGCCTAGTTTGTTACAACCCCCCCGCACAAGCACTTAGTAAACCTTGTTAATTTGTTAAAATTCACGAGGTTTAGTATCCAAACCCACAATTCAACTCATGCCACAAACAAAAGCTAACCTAACTAATAAAATTTGACAAATAATAGTCCAACATCATAATGAACATGTTCATATTTCATAAATTTCTCAGCTGTCAACTGACAGCAATCCTCCAATATCAGGAAACATACATCCTACCCTTACTGACATAGCTAAATAACATGTCCCTACTCTACCATCAAAAACTAGCTATTAAACTCTCTTGGCTCTTCACTAGCCAAGTCCATGTGTCCTCTAGAGCCGGCCACACCGTGCTCAAACAAACATTAAAGTTATAAGTTCAGACTGAACTTTGTCATCCGGGAGCGTACTACGGAACTATCAAGTTCACATCCGTGTACTAACCACTCCCCATCAATGTCAACCTTGACATGTTAAGGAACACACCTAATGTTTATTACATGTATCTAAAAATAAAAAAAAAAATTCCTATACTATATCACAGGTTTCAGCTGACTGTACAGCCAAGTGTTCTCACTCACTAGAAGTGTCAATGTTTATATTGGTCCGCCTCTCCTGTGTTCAAACATTCTGAAAAAAAATAGCACAACATAATTTTCCATAACCGTTTGTTCTGGGCTGAGACAATTACACAGGGGCTTCGATTTTGATTACTGACCAATTTATAGAGTAAAATTTTCATATATTATACCAGAATTATTTTAAATCTGTTTTTCAACATTTAAACAAAAGTGTCCAGATGTTCTTTACACAGATGTTCAGAGCCAACTTTGTTGTTTTGTATCAATTGTTCATATTGAGTAATCGAAAAAAAAAATCGATGCTGCTGGATGCTGAATGTAGTCGCTGACGATGACGGTGTCGATCTTGCTTCTTCTCATGTGTAGACATCAATACCTGGTCCTCTTGTACTCCCATCCGGTACTACTGAATGACGACAGAGTGTAGTAGAGCTGAGTGCCAAGTGACAGCTGTAGAATACTGTTACTTCGGCCATTAATCTTGCTCTCGACAGTCCACACGCCTTCGTATCACAGTTCACACGGTAGTCTTGATGTTAAACTTGTCGCAGATGACCACAGCAGAGCAGGACTGGATGTACCAACGGTGTCTCTTAGCAGGAGTGGTGTCAGAAGGTCGTAGAGGCGGGTTGCTTGTTTGCAGAACAGGTGAATCTCGTCTTCCATCATTGCTCACGTCATCTCAGGCGTTTCTTGATGTCCCCAGGTTACTAGGCCGTAAACACCAACTGTGTATACCCTCGTACCGCCGACTTTAGGCCAAAGGAGACAATTTTGCGACCTTCTATTGGCGAGTCCCGGTACTCTGTAGGGAAACCGTGCCTTCCACCTGTGACCGCCTTACTTCCGCTTTCTTGTTACTTCAGATGACGTAATCATTAATCTTCCGGCGAAATTCTTGAGTACTGCTACGTGCTTTCCATTTCTTGACCTCTCCTCCAACACTGCTGGAATGGCTGCAGTCTTGATGACGCAGCAGGTGGGTATTGGTGATCTCGAGACAGCTACCCCGGCGTTGTATGGCACCTCCGGTGACTGCTATAATGTGGACAGCTCGCTGGCCCTGACAACCTCGTTAGTGACGTGAGGCGTCGGCCGGGTGACTCTTGGACAGTCACTCATCCCCAAAGTAACTGATGTATGGGTTACTGGGTCTGGTGGGGGGAGGGCTTTGTGTAACGTGCCTCCCCCCTCGGTCTTTACAGACAAGGGTTCACGTGTGGCTGGAACAACTGGGTCGGTGTACCAATCAGACCTGGGAACAGACAGACAACACAGCGGAAGCATAGATATACTCTGGGTTTGGTGGAGGTGGAACCCCAGAGCACGGTAAAAGTTGCTACCTGAGTCAAGTATAGACATAGTACATCTCATTGCCTTTACAGGAAAATCTAATGAATACTAAATTATACTAACCAAGGAAGTTACTTTACTGTATAGCGCGAGATCTCGTCACCATAGGGTGGCGAGACTGCACCTGACTACTGATGAGCGATGACAGAGGGTCATCCTCATCTTCTGACTCGTCGGTGAAGCCATGAGTCAGCACTGCTGAGTCAGGAACTAGACCCGCTGAAGGCAGTTCTAATTCCTCTCTAGCATGATATTGTTTCAATTTATTTACGTGAATTGTCCTTTCCACCTGGTCCTCGAACACTCCTTTTATAACAAGATTAACTGGCCCCGCCCTTTTAATTACTCTATAGGGTCCTCGCCACCTCGGAGCTAGTTTCCTGCTCTGATTGGCGGGCGCAGCCTCATTCACTCTCAATACGAGGCTTCCTTCCTTCAACTCAAGAGGGCGCACTTTCTTGTCATAAAAATGAGCATACCGAGTCCGTGCCTTCTTGGACGCTTCAGCTGCAATATTCCATGCATTTCTCATTTTTCCAAGGACCTCTGAAGGATAGTCCTCCCCGTATGCAACATTATGTCTGTTAAGCAGACCTGACGGGAAATTGCATGAATTACCAGTAAACAAATGAAGTGGTTGGGTGTTAATTGATTGGTGGATGGCAGTATTCAAGGCGAACTGAACATAGGGTAGGTGTTCATCCCAGGTGTTTGCATCATGTTCAGCAAGGATTGCAAGCATATCCTTGACTGAACGATTAGTCCGTTCCGTCATTCCGTTTGCTTGTGGGTGGTAGGCTGTTGTAAAAGCCGAAGTTGTCTCTAAAATCTTACAAACTTCTCTAAATATATTCCCATTGAATTCTTGACCCCGGTCAGAGACTAAAACTTTAGGAGGTCCGAATACAGTAACGAACCTACGCAAGAATGCATCTGCAACCGTACGAGAATCCTTCTGAGGTAATGCAACTAGTGTAGTGTATCTAGACAGATGGTCAACTAGTACCAACACATATCTATTTCCTGAATGACTGTGGTGTAAATCAATCAGATCGGCCCCCACACGATCTAACGGTTCGCGAATTTCAGGAAATTCCTGAAGTGGGGCTTGTACCTTAAGGGTGCCTTTCCTCCTCTGGCAACGAGGGCACGACTTCACGAAATTGATTACCTCAGAAAGTAATCCTGGAAAATAAAATAGAGACTTTGCTTTTAAGTGCGTTTTAAAGATCCCCGGATGCCCTGCAATTTTTGAAGCATGTGCGAGCTTTAACGCTGATGACCGCAACGCGTCCGGAATAACTAGCTGAAATACTGCCCTATCATTCTGGCTATTAACATAATACAGGACGCCCTGTTTCATTTCAAAATCATGTATAGGTAAATTCTTTTTCTTTTTGGGGTATTTTCCTCCCTCTAAATACTCAATAATCTCTTTCCATCTAGGCTCGCTCATCTGGTATTCTCTCATTTTATCTGATGGAATGGTTTCAATGTTTTCATTAATTTGAACTGCCGCTATATTTCTACTTAGCGTATCTGGCACAACATGGGCTGGACCAGGCTTGTACAAAATCTGGAATGAGTGGGCCGAAAGTTCGTGAGACCAGCGTGACATTCGTGGGCATTTCGTTCGCTTTTTAAATATATGTGTTAACGCTCGATGGTCTGTGTAGATTACAAAATGCCGCTGAAATAGGTAAGGCTCGAAATACCTAACTGATTCTACTACTGCCAGTGCCTCCCGATCCGTAGCTGAATAACGAACTTCAGGCCCTTTGACCTTCCTACTGAAATAGGCTACTGGATGGGGTAAATTATCTGCGTCTCGCTGAATTAAGCACCCGCCAATAGCAATACCGCTGGCGTCAGTGTGCACTTCCCACTCTTTCTCAAAATCAGGAATAGCCAATACCGGTGTCGTGATTAGTTGGTCTTTCAGTTTGCGATAGGCCTCGTCATGTTCTGATTTCCACACAAACTTCGCATTTTTCTTTGTCAGATCAGTCAGGGGTGCTGAAATGCCAGCGAAACCTTCAATGTGACGACGAAAATATCCGGCCGCCCCCAAAAACCTACGCACGTCCTTTGCTGTCCTTGGAGTAGGCATGTCAGCAATGGCGCGGCAAGAATCTGGGTCAGGTCGGATACCGTCTGGGCACACCTGGAACCCCAGAAATTTGAATTTCTGAGCCGCCAGGGTGCACTTCTGAACATTCAGCCTGAAACCTGCCTGATCTAACAACTTCAAAGTCTCAGTCAAGTCCTGCAGGTGTTCCTCAAACGTCCTGGAATATATCACAACATCATCCAGGTACGCTAAAGAATGCCTACCCAGTACCGGACTAAGGATAAAGTTGATGGCCCTCTGAAACGACGAAGGCGCTGTCTTCAAACCAAACGGCAGAGCTGTTCCCGATCACAAAAATGGTTATTAAAACTTTGAGAAATATTAGACCTGTCAAC
The DNA here is from genome assembly GCF_040958095.1 of Procambarus clarkii. NCBI lineage: Eukaryota > Metazoa > Arthropoda > Malacostraca > Decapoda > Cambaridae > Procambarus > Procambarus clarkii. Next base: position 37,095,341 of record NC_091173.1, read on the forward strand.
CCCTGATGACCTATGACCGCCGGTCACTCCGCTTTAAAAGTTAGATCTGATTCGTGACGTCACTGATGGTGACTTAAACTCAATAATTAGAATACTCTTGATATTGTATCCAGTACTATTATACAATACAATTTTAATGCAAAATGAATAAAGGCTAATTTTCTCTAAATTACTGAATACTATAGGATGATTCATTTTACGCAGCTATGAACAAAGCGTTGGTTATTTCCACCGCGAATTCCCCTGGGGGTCAGGTCACCATGCGGCTCAGCTTCCCATTCTCTTTTGTCGATAAACCACTCTGGATAATTCTTACAACAGCCTAGTTTGTTACATGGTGACCCAAGGATATAATCTTGGTGATGGCTCCGGCTGCTGGTGACCCAAGGATATAATCTTGGTGATGGCTCTGGCTGCTGGTGACCCAAGGATATAATCTTGGTGATGGCTCCAGCCACTGGTGACCCAAGGATATAATCTTGGTGATGGCTCCGGCTGCTGGTGACCCAAGGATATAATCTTGGTGATGGCTCTGGCTGCTGGTGACCCAAGGATATAATCTTAGTGATGGCTCTGGCTGCTGGTGACCCAAGGATATAATCTTGGTGACGGCTCTGGCTGCTGGTGACCCAAGGATATAATCTTGGTGATGGCTCAGGCTGCTGGTGACCCATGGATATAATCTTGGTGATGGCTCTGGCTGCTGGTGACCCAAGGATATAATCTTGGTGATGGCTCCGGCTGCTGGTGACCCAAGGATATAATCTTGGTGATGGCTCCGGCTGCTGGTGACCCAAGGATATAATCTTGGTGATGGCTCCGGCTGCTGGTGACCCAAGGATATAATCTTGGTGACGGCTCTGGCTGCTGGTGACCCAAGGATATAATCTTGGTGATGGCTCTGGCTTCTGGTGACCCAAGGATATAATCTTGGTGATGGCTCCGGCTGCTGGTGACCCAAGGATATAATCTTGGTGATGGCTCCACCTGCTGGTGACCCAAGGATATAATCTTGGTGATGGCTCCGGCTGCTGGTGACCCAAGGATATAATCTTGGTGATGGCTCTGGCTGCTGGTGACCCAAGGATATAATCTTAGTGATTAATCTGACTACTGGTGATCTAAGGATATAATCTTGGTGATGGCTCTGGCTGCTTGTGACCCAAGGATATAATCTTGGTGATGGCTCTGGCTGCTGGTGACCCAAGGATATAATCTTGGTGATAGCTCTGGCTGCTTTTGACTCAAGGATATAATCTTGGTGATGGCTCCGGCTGCTGGTGACCCAAGGATATAATCTTGGTGATGGCTATGGCTATTGGTGACCCAAGGATATAATCTTGGTGATGGCTCCAGCCACTGGTGACCAAAGGATATAATCTTGGTGATGGCTCTGGCTGCTGGTGACCCAAGGATATAATCTTGGTGATGGCTTCGGCTGCTGGTGACCCAAGGATATAATCTTGGTGATGGCTTTGGCTGCTGGTGACCCAAGGATATAATCTTGGTGATGGCTCTGGCTGCTGGTGACCCAAGGATATATTCTTGGTGATGGCTCTGGCTGCTGGTTACCCAAGGATATAATCTAGGTGATGGCTCCGGCTGCTGGTGACCCAAGGATATAATCTTGGTGATGGCTCTGGCTGCTGGTGACCCATGAATATAATCTTGGTGATAGTTCTGGCTGCTTTTGACCCAAGGATATAATCTTGGTGATGGCTATGGCTGCTGGTGACCCAAGGATATAATCTTGGTGATGGCTCCAGCCACTGGTGACCCAAGGATATAATCTTGGTGATGGCTCCGGCTGCTGGTGACCCAAGGATATAATCTTGGTGATGGCTCCGGCTGCTGGTGACCCAATGATATAATCTTGGTGATGGCTCTGGCTGCTGCTGACCCAAGGATATAATCTTGGTGATGGCTTTGGCTGCTGGTGACCCAAGGATATAATCTTGGTGATGGCTCTGGCTGCTGGTGACCCAAGGATATAATCTTAGTGATTAATCTGGCTACTGGTGATCCAAGGATATAATCTTGGTGTTGGCTCCGGCTGCTGGTGACCCAAGGATATAATCTTGGTGATGGCTCTGGCTGCTGGTGACCCAAGAATATAATCTTGGTGATAGCTCTGGCCTCTTTTGACACAAGGATATAATCTAGGTGATGGCTCCAGCCACTGGTGACCCAAGGATATAATCTTGGTGATGGCTCCAGCTGTTGGTGACCCAAGGATATAATCTTGGTGACGGCTCTGGCTGCTGGTGACTGGACCATGAGCACTGAGCTGGTGCATCACACCTTCCTCTACTCACCAAGTTGTGAATTGTTTTACTATCTTACAGTCTTTTCTATCTTACTAGCTTTATTATCTTTCTGTCATGACTTTCTTACTATCTTTATGTCTTGACTTTCTATCTTACTGTCTCTACTATCTTACTCTCTTTTCTTTCTTACTATCTTTATTATCTTACTGTGTTCAAGTGTTTATTATCTTACTTTCTTTACTTTCTTTCTGCTTTTACTATCTTATTGTCTTTACTATCTTACTCACTTTATTGTCTTAGTGTCTTACTAGCTTAATTTCCTAATATCTTACTATCTTAGTGTTTTTATTATCCTACCATCTTACAGTCTTCGCTATCTAACTCTCATTACTCTCTTAGTATTTTACTAGCTTAATTTTTTAATGTCTTTCTGTCTTTACTTAGTGTCTTACTATCTTACTGTATTAATGTCTTTACTTACTGTCATACTCTGATTTTCATTATGTCTTTACTATCTTACCGTCTTACTAAGTGTATTTACTATATATGAGTATCTTATAGTCTTAATACTTTATTGTGGGATGTTCCCAGAAATAACCGAAATGTATTATATAAAAAAAAATCAGGAGTTATCACTACGAATTGTTGCCTGTTAAATAACTTTAAAGTTGATAACTGAGAGTTACACGAGAACAATATTGTGTGATTCCTGCCATAACGAGCTTAGTAGCATTCACAATTAGTAGCAATTAGTAGCAAATAAAAAAAAGGATTATTTTGTATTGTAAATACAAAATACGCATAGAAGTAAAATACGCATGTATTTTTTTTTTTGTCACAGACGTCACATCTATATTGTATGTATATAAAAACCTGCTCGGATGCGAATGAAACGTTGTGTGAAAATTTCAAAACAATCGGTGAAGAACTTTCGGAGATTAGCGAATTTGAACAAACGAAAATTTACATTTTTATTTATATAGATTATTATTATTATTATTACTATTACTATTATATTAGGTTAGGTTTAGTCATATTTCTATGTTAGTTTTCAATTAAATTAAAAAATAAAGTCATATCCAATATAATAGAAAGCTTAATCATTCCACAAGAAAAACAATTTGAGAAATATATAATTTGAGGAAAATCGAGCAGGTGAAGCAGCGCGTTGTGGCTGTACATCACACTTGCAGGTATTTGTCTCTCCTACTGTGGCAGAGTAACTTAAGTCCTAATGAAACTTATGTGTTATTAAGCACTTACGCACTGAAGGTGATTAAAGTGCTTGTATATAGAGGGCTATGTAATGAACTAAATGAACAGGTTGTAGAGGAAAACTTTGTTCATATTTTGAAAAGTAGATATGATTGAAGAAAGGAGGGAACTATCAGGGGAAACGTCAAGCCATTACGACTATATAACATTTGAAATGGGGTCAGGATAAGGATTTGGGATTGGACGGGGGAAGAAATTGTGCTCAACCACTTGGGCGGCTGGGATTGAACGCGGACCTGCATGAAGCGAGACGTCGCTCTACCGGCTAACCCAACTGGTTGGGTAGATATGATAAAGAAATAAGAAGAGTCTTTTCTGCCAGACAAACTGCGAATATCAAGGTGGACACGACATACTAAATGTGGTTCGCGTAGACACAAACAAAGTGAACACTTTCACAAACCTGCCGTATGGAGGCTGACTCTATACACAGTTTCAAGTGTAGATATGATAGAGCCCAGTTGGCTCAGGAATCTGTACACCAGTTGATTGATAGTTCAGAACCAAGACCAAAGAGCCAGAGCTCAACCCCCGCACGCACAACTAGGTGAGTACAAGCAGAGTTAACAAACACACAAACGCCGGTTTAACCCAATCCTCCGTGGCACAATTGGTTAGCGCGTTCGGCTGTTAACCGAAAGGTTGGTGGTTCGAGCCCACCCGGGGGCGGCTGTTTTAAAGTTTGTTGAACTTCACTTGTTTGAGAAAATGAGAACAATTATATAATTATTTTCTTAACATGGATGAGTTTACCAAAAGTTTACCAAGAGTTTAGCAAGGAATAAATGTGGGAGTATTATAGAGAGAGAAGCTGCTGGTGACCCAAGGATATATTCTTGGTGATGGCTCTGGCTGCTGGTGACCCAAGGATATAATCTTGGTGATGGCTCTGGCTGCTGGTGACCCAAGGATATAATCTTGGTGCTGGCTCTGGCTGTTGGTGACCCAAGGATATAATCTTGGTGACAGCTCTGGCTGCTGGTTACCCAAGGATATAATCTAGGTGATGGCTCCGGCTGCTGGTGACCCAAGGATATAATCTTGGTGACGGCTCCAGCTGCTGGTGACCCAAGGATATAATCTTGGTGATGGCTCTGGCTGCTGGTGACCCATGAATATAATCTTGGTGATAGTTCTGGCTGCTTTTGACCCAAGGATATAATCTTGGTGATGGCTATGGCTGCTGGTGACCCAAGGATATAATCTTGGTGATGGCTCCAGCCACTGGTGACCCAAGGATATAATCTTGGTGATGGCTCTGGCTGCTGGTGACCCAAGGATATAATCTTGGTGATGGCTCTGGCTGCTGGTGACCCAAGGATATAATCTTGGTGATGGCTCCGGCTGCTGGTGACCCAAGGATATAATCTTGGTGATGGCTCCGGCTGCTGGTGACCCAAGGATATAATCTTGGTGATGGCTCTGGCTGCTGGTGACCCAAGGATATAATCTTGGTGATGGCTTTGGCTGCTGGTGACCCATGGATATAATCTTGGTGAAGGCTCCGGCTGCTGGTGACCCAAGGATATTTTCTTGGTTATGACTGTTATGGCCACAATGGGTCGCAAGCGGGTTCTTTTCTGGTGGAATTAAAGTTCTGGTATCAGGCCCCAAGTTAGTAGTGGCTTTCAAGGAGTGAGCTCGGTAATGCAAGTACAACACAATGGGGGAGGTGCATTGAATACGACATTTCATTAAATATCAATATATTCACATATAAACATTTTCCCATCACCTCATATATAATCCTAAAGGAAGTAATACTACACTTAATATGTACACGAGTGCCTCTCTCTAAGGACAATAAACGCTCTTCGATGCTTAATCGATGCAGTCTTGTCAGCTACCGTGTTTCCTCAACACACAGTACTGTCCACAACGGAGTACTGAGAAAAACCAACGAGTCTACCCTGGCCACGGGCCAGCCTATACACAGTCTCACTAGGTGCTCTTCGTGCACGTCCACAATCACTCTCCAGCCTAGTGCTGGCAGAGAATAAATGTAAATGTTTATAAATAAATGTTTATTTAGGTAAGGTACATACATACAAGAAATTTTTACAAAGATTGGTTGACTTATAGGTAGAGCTAGTACATACAATGCCTAAAGCCACTATTACGCAAAGCGTTTCGGGCATGTGCAGCGCGAGGCAGAACATCAGCCTCGCGCTGCTGGGCCTCTTCGCGTACAAATACAAGGGTAACGAACCCTTGGCAGGAGCTTCTTGCAACTCGCTGGTTACGATCCTCCGTAGCACCTTACTGTCAGTCGTCCCTTCGGTTGGCCTGTCCCGGGTACGCCGAATTCTGTCACTGCCACTTCACAGGCAGACAGTAGAACACTACACAGTTCTTCTCCAGCGGCGGCTCACTGCTTCCGTAAAGCAAAATGGAGTAGAGAGCTATTGGCTGCCCTGGGTAGACTGACTGTCCTCGTACCTCAGCAGCCCTACGTGGACTCTGTGGATACAGACACATCATCAGTACACTGGGACACTAGGAAACAACCCTTACGTACTCTGACACAGACATACAACTCCTCCTTCAATAGATGGCGCTGATTTTGTAAGCTCCACCTCATTGCAGGTCAGCACCAGCTACCTCACGAGCTGACTAGGACAGGAATCTAACGCCTCTTGCTGGTATAATCCTGTCACCACAAGATGGCGTCGTCCAAATTGTGGGGGTTTCGGGAGCGGCCTCACAGATGGCATTGATGTCGCTGCTACATGCTCCGACGATGGAATCGGGTTCGTAACAATGACTCCAGCTGCTGGTAACCCAAGGATATAATCTTGGTGATTGTTCTGGCTGTTGGTGACCCAAGGATATAATCTTGGTGATTGTTCTGGCTGTTGGTGACCCAAGGATATAATCTTGGTGATTGTTCTGACTGCTGGTGACCCAAGGATGTAATCTTGGTGATGGCTCTGGCTGCTGGTGACCCAAGGATATAATCTTGGTGATTGTTCTGGCTGTTGGTGACCCAAGGATATAATCTTGGTGATTGTTCTGACTGCTGGTGACCCAAGGATGTAATCTTGGTGATGGCTCTGGCTGCTGGTGACCCAAGGATATAATCTTGGTGATGGCTCTGGCTGCTGGTGACCTAAGGATATAATCTTGGTGATAGCTCTGGCTGCTGGTGACCTAAGGATATAATCTTGGTGATGGCTCTGGCTGCTGGTGACCCAAGGATATAATCTTGGTGATGGCTCTGGCTGTTGGTGACCCAAGGATATAATCTTGGTGACGGCTCTGGCTGTTGGTGACCCAAGGATATAATCTTGGTGATGGCTCTGGCTGCTGGTGACCCAAGGATATAATCTTGGTGATGGCTCTGGCTGCTGGTGACCCAAGGATATAATCTTGGTGATGGCTCTGGCTGCTGGTGACCCAAGGATATAATCTTGGTGATAGCTCTGACTGCTGGTGACCCAAGGATATAATCTTGGTGACAGCTCTGGCTGCTGGTGACCCAAGGATATAATCTTGGTGATGGCTCTGACTGCTGGTGACCCAAGGATATAATCTTGGTGATGGCTCTGGCTGCTGGTGACCCAAGGATATAATCTTGGTGATGGCTCTGGCTGCTGGTGACCCAAGGATATAATCTTGGTGATGGCTCTGGCTGCTGGTGACCCAAGGATATAATCTTGGTGATGGCTCTGGCTGCTGGTGACCCATGGATATAATCTTGGTGATGGCTCTGGCTGCTGGTGACCCAAGGATATAATCTTGGTGATGGCTCTGGCTGCTGGTGACCCAAGGATATAATCTTGGTGATGGCTCTGGCTGCTGGTGACTGGACCAAGAACACTGAGCTGGTGCATCACACCTTCCTCTACTCACCAAGTTGTGAGATGTTTTACTATCTTACAGTCTTTTCTATCTTACTAACTTTATTATGTTACTGTCTTACTAGCTATATTATCTTTCTGTCATGAATTTCTTACTATCTTTATGTCTTGACTTTCTGTCTTACTGTCTTTACTATCTTACTCTCTTTTCTATCCTGCTATCTTTAATATCTTTCTGTCTTCAAGTTTTTGTTATCCTATTGTTTATACTAGCTTTCTTCCTTTACAATCTTATTGTCTTATTGTCTTTTCTATCTTGCTCTCTTTACCGTCTTAGTGTCTTTCTAGCTTAATTTCTTAATGTCTTACTGTCTTAGTGTCTTATTATCTTACTGTCTTAGTGTCTTATTATCTTACTGTCTTAGTGTCTTATTATCTTACTGTCTTATTGTCTTTACTTAGTGTCATATTATCTTACTGTCTTATTGTCTTTACTTAGTGTCATATTATCTTATTGTCTTTGTGTCTTTACTATCTTACCGTCTTACTAAGTGTATTTACTATATTTGAGTCGTCAGTATCTTATAGTCTTATTACTTTATTGTGGAATATTCCCAGAAATAACCAATTTAGCACGTAAATTGTGTGTGGTACAAACTAATTATTAACCGAAATATATTATATACAAAAAATCAGGAGTTATCACTAAGAATTGTTGCCTGTTTAAATAACTTTAAAGTTGATAACTGAGAGTTACACGAGAACAATATTGTGTGATTCCTGCCATAACGAGCTTAGTAGACACTACAGTAGAGACACAAGGAATCTTAATGCCATAACAATGGCAGTCAGCTCTGCGTGCGATGAAGAGGCCTCGTTCTCAATGCGTGATTTCTCCATTTCCGTTTGAAAGTCATTATTCCTAATTACAGTGAATGCTGACCCAGCCTGAATGCTGACCCAGCCCTGCCATTGGCAGGATTAGATGACCCATCAGTGTACATTTGATTTGATTCATATCCGGCTTTTTTTTTTATAAATTTCCTCATGATAACTGTGCCTCATTTCTTGTGGTTGGACTTTTTCGTTGTCATCTCATTGATGATAATCCAGCATGGGTCATCCTCCCAGGAAAGTAACCTCTCTACAGGCAGGAGATCACGGGCTTGTTCAAGCAGATGAAGTTCTTCAAGGTAGCAGACTGATCTGTGGTACCATTTTTCTTCTGTTTCCTCCTGTAAGTAACACAGAACTCAGGTTTTTCTTGGCAATATCATTGTTATGTGGGTCTCTGGCTATCTTAATTGCAATCTTAGCATTCAGTTTCCTTGATTCTGATTTTTAACAGTGGCGAGGGACAGTAACAGTGCAGCTGTCGTGTAGTAACCATCAAATAAAATAATTTTTATTTCATTTTTATTATATAATTGCAATTTTATGTTATTTGAGTGAAAAATAACAGATATTCTAGCAAACATAACCTTACTTACCCTATCCTAACCTAACATAATATACCTCAGGCAGTAATTCATGTTCCAAATATAATAGATTTTTAGTGTTTGAAAAGAATCAATCTGGAAAGAAATATTTGAAAAAGAACGAAAGATATTCTGCTGGTTAGGCACATATGACTCTGCATTATAACGTAAGAATAAAGGAAACTGTAGAAGGCCAATTGGACCATATGAGGCATCTCCTATCAATATCCACCCAAACCTATTCATATATATGTCTAACCTATGCTTGAAACAATCAAGGGATCCTAAATCTATTATGTTATGTGGTAATTGGTTCCACCAGTCAACAATCCCGTTATTGAACCAGTATTTACCCAGGTCTTTTCTAAATCTAAACTCGTCTCATTTATACACACATTGTTTCCTGTTCTATTATGTGTTCATAAATTAAATACCCTATTAATATCTCCTTAACAGAGAAATCATACTAACGTGATATATCAATGAGAATTTCTACAGGAGCCATGATGAGGATTCGAACCTATGCGCTGGGCATTCCCAGAAACGAAGTTTATTTCTAAGTTTGTCATAGCAAAGTATCTCGTACATTTGTATAAATAAAAATGGAAATGTTCGTTTGTGCATAACCGCTAATCTCCGAAAGATCTTCACCGATTGCTTTGAAATTTTCACACAACGTTCCATTCGCATCCGAGCAGGTTTGTATATATGTACTATATAGATGTCACGTCTGTGACGATTAAAAAAAAAAAACATGCTTTTTCTGACAAACTGTGTTCTTCAAGTGAGGGAATTCTTCAAAACCTCTTTACTGATTGCTTTGAAATTTTGACACAACGTTGCATTCGAATAGGCGCAATCTTTTTATATATCTAATATATACATACCTCACCTGTGACAGGAAAAAACATGTTTTTTTTTAAACAGCACCATCTGTTGGACGTAAAAGCAACACACACTGTAATCTCTGAAAGTTCTTCATCGATTGCTTTGAAAGTTTGACACAATGTTGCATTCGAATAGACGTGTCTTTTAATAATCCTACTATATAGATGCCATTCATTTGACAGGTAAAAACATGCGTTTTTGGAAAACAGCGCCATCTGTTGCACATAATAGCAACATGCAGTCTAGACCAAATATGTCACGAATTCCATTTCAATGTTTCCGATTGCATTGATAAATTTTATTTTCATATATTTCTATTTAATTAATTTTTTATTGAACTATTTTGTGTGGCATTGTGTTGGAATTGAGCTGTGTTATTTACAATACCGTTCATTTCGTAAGTATAAGTCAACCCGTTCTCGCAAATTCGTAAAGTCAATATTGACTTATTAACTACGTGCATAGGTGATATACTAAACATAATAGATACCCTTAAAAAGATTCATAGAAAACACCGACCTTACCTAACCTTGTTAGTATCTTAAGATAAGCATCTTATTGCTTCGTAATTACAATTATTACTTAACCTATACCTATTATAGGTTAGGTAATAATTGTAATTACGAAGCAATAAGATGCTTATCTTACATACTAAGTAGGTTAGGTAAGGTCGATGTTTTCTATGAAGCTTTTTAAGGGTATCTATGGGGACCAAATTGATCTTAAGTTAGATCTACCCACCCCATCTCCATCTGAAGCCAGAACTTTGCTTTAGCAAAATGGGATCGATTTCAAAACCTCACTTTAGTGTGGCAAAGAAACTCTGATGTTCCCAAAGACATTAATCAGGCAGAACAAGATTTTTCAAAAACTATTCAAAGTGCAGCTAACCACTCAATTCCACTGAATAAGCAGTCCACACGACACCACAAAGATCAATGGTACAATTGCGAACGTATCAAAGAACTCGATCATAGACTCAAGAGAACAAGGAAGCTATACAAAAAGCGACCAAGTGACCTCAACAGGACCTTACATCAAGGAACATGTGCTCCAAAAGAACAGGCTAATAAAAGAACAAAAGTGGCTGTACTGGTGTTCACATCTGAATGAACACACCTCTCATGGAGAGATATGGCAGCAAATCCACCGGGCCAAGGGAAATAAAAACCCCAAGGCCCCACACCCTTAGGATCCTCTACAGGAAGCAAAAGTATTGACAACCTGGATAGCAGAAAGTGCAGCCAGTAATCAGTTTCAACCAGATGTATAAGCCGTGAAAACAGGATTAGAGGAAGAAAGGTGGCACAGAATCCTTACAGCAGGTGCAGAAGTCTATGACACTAATACTCCTTTCATGTGGGATGAGCTGAATCGGGCTAAGAAAAACTCCAAAGATACATCCGCTGGAGAAAACAAAATGCCCTATAAAATGAATAGAAATCTCGGCCCAGAGGGAGACACTGCATACCTTAGGTTAATTAATTTAGCCTTGACTTCTCAAACTAGACCTACAGCTTGGAATAGAGCAGACATAGTGCTGATCACAAAACCCAAAGTTTCAGCTAATCCCAGGCCATCTCTCTCCAAAGCTGTGCAACCAAGATGGCTGACAGAATTGCTATCAACAGACTTGAGTGGAAAAGGCCTAAACTTCATCATGATATGTATGTCTATATAGGAGGGGTTGGCAGAGTGGAATGTATTACAGCTCTGTTAGCCCACTTGAATGACAGACCTGGAATGCTGATATTCCTGGACCTCGAGAAACCCTGTGAACTGGCTAGCGCCCCAGCTATTCTCTGCTGCCTCATCGACAAAGAGGTCAAAGGCAATCTGGTCTCCTAGACCAAAAAACAGTCTCATAAACAGAGAAGCATGAGGGAAACTTCTTGGCACAGTCTCTGAATACAAAAGACATGAAAATGGTACATCGCAAGGAGGCATTCTGATTCTCCTTCTCTTCAACTGTTTAATGTAAAGAATAATGAGGCTGAAACTCCCTCAACACTGCAGGCTGCTAAACTTCGGGGACGATTTTGTCATCATCATAAAAGGAAGGGATGTGGCGCGCTTTGCACCCAAATGCTTAGACTCCATCAGTGAAGAGGCAAAGCAGATTGGTATCAAGCTCAACACCACAAAGAAACCACAACAACCCCGTACCCATAAAAATAGCGAAGCCCAACATTGAACTCACAGTACACGGTCAACCAATTGAATGGGTGGACACTTATTAGTAACTAGAAATAATCCTGGACACACATAAATTTTAATGCTGAGGTCACTTACTTAAGAGAGAACTGCGGCCAGGACGGCAATCCTCAGGTTGCTAACCACCTTCTCTGGAGGAGCCAATCTGCAAGTCCTTAGCACATACTATGTACAGGCAGTCAGCTCAGTGATCGACTATGCCGCACCTGCATTCACAAGACTTTTCCACAACAGTGGAAAAAGCTTGAAATAATCCAAAACAATGCTATGAGATCTACCCTGGGAGCCCCGATATGGACCCACTTGAAACTCTATGAATGGAAACAGGTTTGCCCTCTCTTCAAGAAAGAATATCACAAAGAACATGTACGATTATCAGTAAGACAATTATTTCTCTTGATGCAGTCCTAGTCCGGCAAGCCTTGGTGGTTGGACTTGGCCAAAATATCGAAAACTTTTGGCCTTTTAGGTCGAGAATGTCCTATACAGACCACAATTAAAAAGCATGATTCTTGATAGAGGGAGGTGATCAACCACACCCTAACTACACTTGTTCCCCACCGTGGGAGGAGCCTACCTTCAAATTAATAAAGATCTTCAATTGAAAAGGCTGCCGATGGTCCAACAATCCTAAGTCGAATCAAAGAAAAGCATATGAGCATCATTGCAGTAATAGGAGCCACCAACATCCTCACAGACTGATCGTGGACTCAGAATATAAGAGTGCGGGCGCTGCTCTTTGCACGGACAGCGAACAGGTATACTGACTGGCACGAAGAGAGGCATATAGAGACTGGGAGGACCAGTATCATCAACCCAAACTGAGCTGTTTGCTATACAATAGGCATTCGCATATGTGATTCAACAAAACACTCAAAATGCAATCATACACACACAGACTCAAGAGCTGCATTTCAAATATTAGAAAAAAGCAGTGGAAACACAACGTTAAAATAATTACCACCAGTTTTTATCTTGGAGCAGTCGCTAAAGGCAAAAGACTCAACATCACCCTAAACTGGATCTCATCCTTGTTGGAAACCCATTAATGAGAAAGCCAATGAAATTGCTAAATTGGCAACTCGTCATCCAGTGATTCATAAAAACAATCCAACCCAGCCTAGAGTATATGAAAAACACCATCACCAAAAAACCTCCCACACCTCAACGTAGCCCATCTACACCAGAGAATAGCAAATGGTTCGCCCTCTGCAATATGGCATCTTCAGGCCACCAAGTTAGAAAAGTTAAACATCACAAAAGGAATCCACAGGGGACAAAGCAGTTCAGTTATATAGACTACGTCTAAGTTACAGAATGCAACTGGGAGATTGGTGAACCCAGAACAGAGACAGAGAATGCATCTTCTGCCAGACTTTAACAGAAAAGCCACTACTTCTTTTTCTCTTGGAATGTGAAGCAACCAACGAACTTAGAAGAACTTTAAGAATCCCTGAATCTTGCAGTAACCACCTTGAAGTCAACAACACTGCCACTCTTCTGGTCAAAAAAGGTGTCCAGCAGCTGACACCCTCATAAATGCTCTCAAGCAGTAGCTTCCCCCGCGATAGCTGCCTGACGATTAAATGCGACCTCATCACACAGTATACATTTACTAAACAAAAAAATCTACCATTTACGGGCTATTCATGCCCGTGCCACCTCCTGCGTGGGTTTAATCTTCATCAATCAGACTTCTAATATTCATCCCTCTGAAGATGTACTACTGTATACGAAAGTACTTAAATGATCTTATTAATTCCTTCGTTGACAAATATTGTTTATACACACAGAATGCAAGGCCTGAATTGTCTAAGAGGTAGAATCATTTTCCTAATTTTCAGATATTTTTTAAAATTTGGTTTATAAAATATTTTTATATTAAGGACATATAGAGGGTCCCGGTAGTACAGGTGGGGTTCGTTCTCGACTCACAATCGAGAATTCTGGGTTAGAATTCTGTTTTTTTCTTTTTAGTTCAATTCAATTATTTTGCACCCCCCCCCCCATACACCACATTCATTTAGCTAAGCAAGTTACAATCTTGATGAGCTAGTTACAAAATTAAATGCATTTCGTCATATCAGGATTGGGCTCGAGACCGACCACATGTACAGGTTTTTAATTTAAGCAACTGACATATGTGGAGAGCTAAAGTCACAATTTGACATCTTTATCCTACACACCGCCCCCTCTCCCCCCCCCTCCCTATCTAATAGACAGCGGTGGATAGGTTATAATCACTCCAGATACTACCTGCGGTTAGCAAACTGGGGATATTTGGCCAAGACTTCTGGCAGCAGATTTATTTTGAATTAAATATTTACACATATCTTGAACATTTGTTATAGAATTGTCTCTGAATACATCTTACATTTTTTCACACTCCATCACATAGTGACGGAGGGGTGTGCGAAAATTTCTGTTGACACAGTTTTTATTATCTCCGTCAGCAGATAATGAAAAATTCCCAGAGATACTTTGTAACCGAGTCTAAGCCGAGCAATAGTAACATGTAGAAATCTGCTAATTTATTTCATGATCCATAGATGTGTGGCTCCTATCGTATGATAGAATGATGATAGATGGAATTACTGGTGTCGATTTTACTTGCCTCATATCTACAAGAGTTTGTTGAAATTCTTGGTGTTCTATTGCACTCAGACTGCTTATTGACAATCTAAGGTTATACTCAATTTCTCCTTTAAAGACAGATTCTTTGGCAATCTCATGAGCTCTGTCACGCATTCGGAGGCCAACCTGAGGTGGAGTTCACATGAAATGAACTCTGTTACCATCATTAATAATTTTGTTGTATTTGTGTCTAGCTTCAGACACGAGCATGTTACAGTTACGTCTTAAAGAGTTGAGAGCAATTTTAAGGATGATAAAAAGTCACTTACAATTTATGTATCAAGTTTGGAAACTTTAACACATTTCATTGCAAGAAGCAAGGGAAATAGTTTCGGTCTGAAGGTAGAGGCCCAGTTGTTTATACGGACTCCCGCACTCAAAATATAAACCATGCCCATTGTCAGGACAACTGCACTTCCAGCTGCACCCGTGGGGCGCTGTAGGGAACCATCAGTGTATATGATTTGAGAGAGAGAGAATGCTCTGTGGACAGAGCATCAATATGGCTTGAGGCGTTGAGCTTTGCCTCAAGACGAAGCTTAGCTGATCTCTAATTTGCTTCGTGGGTGGAAAGGGAGGGATTAAAATTGGAAAGCGTGTAGTCTCCCACAGGGCAGGAAAGTGCCGTTGTTGTGTTTCTTGCTACAATATTCACTCTCAATAAAGAAATTGTGGAGGGATTCTTTTCAAAGGTTAGGATGAGTTAGCCTAGGCCATTTTATTCCAATTTGACAGTTAATTTCAGTAACACGATCAACGACGCACGGAATATTAAGTTCCTTTCTAATGTTAAGTATCCTTTTGGTACGAGGGCACCCAAGGATTATCCTCATGGCTTCGTTCTGCACTTTTTCAAGCCTTCCCAGTTTTTTGAAGCATCAAGGCAAGCAGAGGTGCAGCTTAATCCACTAAATATCTAACGTATGCAAGGAACATCATTTTGACAATGTTGCCACTGGCACCACAGCCTGAGTGATAACCTGCAACAGCCACGACACTTCTGAGCCTCTATTAACACTGATGACAGAGTCTGAATACAACAGAACCATACAGTGGCACCTCAAGGCCAAGGTATTTAAATCTGTTAACGTAGACAAGCTGGGAGATATCATACCGTTGCACCTTGCGAACAGCTTCTCTCTGCCCTGGGTTATCGCCGATTTAGTATCTTTGTTTTCTCTGCAGAGATAACTAAACCTAGGTCCTGACATGAGTCTAATACAGAGTGAACAGTGTTCTGCGTGTTAGCATACCCAGTGATGTGTATCATAATATCATCAGCAAAGCTAATGATGTGCTAATGACGTTGGGTTTCCTCGGTACAGAGTTAAACAGCGTGTTTAATTATTTGTTATTTATATATTTATTTATTGATTTATATGTGTTATTACATTCTTGTACAACTGTCAAGGCAAGCAATACGATATTAAATAGGTAGGACAGAGGACGCCTTCCTGTGGGGTGCCAAGTCGATGTCTCTTGCTACAATCCAATGCCCCTGGAAACATACAGATGACTTCCTGTTGGATAAGTCACCCTGATCCAATAAAGAATCGACCACCAATATTCATTCTTGCAAGCTCACTCAAGATAACATCTTGATTTGCAATATCAAAGGCCAACTTGAGATCTAAGAGGGTGGTATATGAACTTTTCAGTATGCTGGGTAAGAAAAGTGGTAATGCAATGATGCACCACTCCTTCCATGCATAAAGCCATATGTCTGGCAGGAAATTCATGGTTCCTATTTTATTGAGGAGACGGTTCAGGACTTATCTAGAATGTTTTACAAATGTAGATATAAAGGAAAATTGGGCAGAAAGCATTCCTTTGATTTGTCTTGGAAATTGGAACTTTCCGGTTTGGTGCCTTCTTTTGATAATTACTTACTAATTACTTGGGAATTGGAATGATTAAACTGTTGGTCCAAGAGATAGGAAGTTCCCAGTAACATAGCTCATATTATAGTGCTCAAAAATCCTGAGCGGTACAGAAATGGACGGGCGAGTTCCTTTCACCTAATGCCTCTGTCCACTTAGCAGTAAATAGGTTTACATGTGTTAGTCAGCTTGTTGTGAGGATGCATCCTGGTAAGGGTGGGATGGGCATCGATATAAGCCTAATATGTACTGTATGTATAAACTGACTGCCTGTCCCCAGCACAATTAATTATTATATATTATTATTATTATATTAGGTTAAGTTTAATCATATTTGTATGTTAGTTTTCACTTAAATTAAATCAATAAAATCATATTCAATATAATGGAAAGCTTAATAATTCCATAAGAAAAAATAGAAAAGTGTATAATTTGAGGAAAATCGAGTACCACAGATCAGGTCAAGCAGCGCGTTCTGGCTACTGGTACATTACCCTTCACACCCACTTACACGTATATGTCTCTCCTACTATGACTGGGTAACATAAGCCCTATTGGAACTATATAGTAGGCATCCGTCGAACCGTGGGGTTATGGAGTTGCTCCATTGGTGTCTAGTTGTTGTAGTCTAGTTGGATGCAACGCCTGCTGTGGCTGTGAAGGCCAACCCAAGAATGACAGTCCCGGACTGCAGTAAGTGCAGATAAACGCCGAATCGGGTGCGTCTGACAGTGGTGGAGACCTCCTCATAAGTCTTTTATCCTCCGCCTGTTTCTTCGATTCATTCCCGAATTGCTCGAGTCCCTTCTTCACTTTGCATCTCCAGGCAGATCTGTCCGCAGCTGCTGACTCCCAAGTGTTGATGTCGATGGTTATCTGCTTGAGATCTTTGAAACGCAGCTGAGGTTTCCTGTAGGTCTCCTTCCTAATGCCAGTTCTACATACAAGAGGTCTTTGGTATGCAGCCATCTTCCATGCATGTGACATGTCCCCGCCATCGCATGCATCTCTGCTTCAGGAGAGAGAATATTGAAGGGACTCCTGTTCTCTCTAGTACTGTGTTGTTGGTGACATGGTCTTTCCACGTTGATGTCAAGGATGTGTCTCAGGTTTCCGCATGTGAAAGGTTAGTGAGCCGTCTCTCCTCGCGAGAGCGCAGGGTCCAGTATTCCGAGCCGTAGAGAAGTGTAATCACCACACATGCCATGTAGACTTGTGCCTTGGTGTGCACTGTCAGTTTGGCATTTTTCCAAACTCACTTTGTGAGGCCTGGTCAGTGTTGTTGCGGCCTTCATGATACGCCTGTTGAGTTCAGTGTCCAGGAAAGGGGTGTTCTGAGAATTGTGGAGCCCAGGTACACAAACTCGTGAACTGCCTCCAACACATAGTCTGCTATGTTTATACAGGGTAGTCATTGACGTCTTGTCCCATCACCTGTGGGACAAGACAGGTAATGGGACAAGGACGTCCATGATCTGATTGTCTTCTTCAGGCTGATTGTCCGTCCGAATGCTTAACAGGCCTGCAGCAGCCTGAATAGCTATGCAGGCTTTCTGCTGTGTGTGTGGGTGATTGCTGCGTCGTCGGCGAAGAGGAACTCTCTGAGGATTAACCTCTGTACTTTCGTCTGTCCTCGGAGTTTGGATAGATTTAAAGCTGTCCATTAGATCTTGTACGGAGATAGATGCCCTCTGTGGTTGTCCCAAAGGCATGCTTGACGAGGATCGCGAAGAAGATACTGGGTTGGAGCAAGAACACACCCTTATTTAACACCACTGTTGATCTTGAATGGTTCAGAAGTTGAGCTGTCATACACGACTGTTCGTTCATGTCTTTGTGGAACGATTGTATCATGCTGAGTAGGGTGGGTGGACATCTAATTTTGGCAAAGATCTTGAAGAGTCCGTCCGTGCTCATGAGGTTGAAGGCCTTTGTAAGGTCAATGAAGGCAATGTACAAGGCTTTTCTCTACTCCCTGCACTTTTCTTGAAGCTGTCTCAGGGGAACACCATGTCAGTGGTCGATCTCTCTGCTCGGAAACCACACTGTCACTCAGGGTACACTCTTTCAGCAAGAATCTGAAGCCTGACCAAGACGACCCTAGCAGAGTTGGCCGACGACGCTGAGGAGGGAGATGCCGCGATAGTTGTTGACATCGCTTCTGTCACCTTTATTTTTGTAGAGAGTGATGATGTTTGCATTTCTCATGTCTTGCGGCACCGAGCACTCCCTCCAGCACTGGCACAGAAGTTCATGAAGCTCAGTTTGAAATGTTCCACGAGCACCCTTGAGAACTTCAGGCTGAATCCTGTCGTCTCCTGGGGCCTGCCCTGAGGAAAGTGAATCCACTGCTTTCTCAACATCTTCCACAGTTGGTTCAAGATCAAGTTCTTCCATGATGGGCAGGCACTTGATTGCATGCAAAGCCTCTACGCTGACCATGTTTTATCTGGAGTAGAGTTTGGAGTAATGTTCCACCCACCGATTCATCTGTTGATCACAGTCTTTAATGATCTCTCCAGTGATGGCCGTCACTGGAGAGATCATTCAGAGGAGCCGTCTTGTTTTGTGTAGGGCCTGTTGCCTATTTGATTTGTGCCTCTTATGTTGCCGACAATAGCCGCGGTCTGGATGCTGGAACAAAGTCAAAGCCAGTAATCATTAGTACAGCGCCTCGCAGTTTGTTGAACTCTATTGCGAGCAGTACGGAGGACCTTTAGGTTCCTTTCTGAGGGCAGGTTCTTGTAGGATGAGAGAGCTCGTCTCTTTTCCTCTACGAGGTGTAACAGTTCCCCTGCAATGGATTTGAACCAATTCGCTGACTTGTTCTGCCTCTTACCGAAGGTGGATATGGCAGTGTTGAAAATAAATAGCGCCCCTGAGATGTAACCACCTCTCACTTGCGCTATCGCAGGGTGGTACACGAAGGTCATTTACCAGCACAGCAGTGAATTCCTCCACCTTGTGATAGTCACGGGTCTTGTTTACGTTAATGCTTGGTCTTCCCTCCTTCTTTAATCTGTGGATTTTCCGTGGCTGGAACTTTACTCTGCAAACGACGAGAGAGTTGTCGGTGTCACAATCTGCGCTCTAGAAGGTGTGGGTCAGTTTCAGTGGCTGGGGGTTGCTCAGCTTGAGGTGGGATGTAGCTGTACTATGAAATCGGATGATTTCTCACACCGACGGACCATCCCCTGGTGCCTCACTCTACGCCAATTGAGTGGTAGGCGCCGGTAACTGTCGCTTCCCGTGCAGAGCCATCGCCTGCTGGAGAGTCCCCTCCAGGGCACAGGCCTGGGCACTAACTATGGAGAACCGGCTGTTGCCTATGCTGCAGATCCATCCTCTCCACGCCACCGACGTCATCCAAGGGAAGGGCAGGCGCCGATACGCTTGGCACCAGCGTCGTCGCAAGAGTTACCTGAATTTAGCTGTAAACAGCTGCAAACTGCCTCAGGGAATCCAACTCCTGATTTTTCCTCAGGGTTGACTCCCGAAGCTTTTCCCATGAGCGGGTTTAACCGCATGACAGGAGAGGTCTGAATTCGGGATTTTCCTTCCCCTAGAT
Source organism: Procambarus clarkii (assembly GCF_040958095.1). NCBI lineage: Eukaryota > Metazoa > Arthropoda > Malacostraca > Decapoda > Cambaridae > Procambarus > Procambarus clarkii. The sequence goes on from NC_091173.1 coordinate 37,115,345, forward strand.
GAGCTGCCTTCCCAGGCTAACGAGTCCCACTTGCTCAAAGCAACTGGTTTTAAGGCGCCAGAGACCCACCTTCACCCATTCTCCTGTTTGTAGAAGCAGTTCCGCCAGGCCTAGACGCTAAGCCACATGTGCAGACCAGGAGCTGGACTTGGTTGTCTGAGGAAGAACAACAGCGTGTTTCTTCCTGAACATAGGAAGAAACACGCTGGATGAATGGTCTCGACCTGGAGATGCTGAGGATCCAGAGGACGCTCATTGGCAGGTCATGACTCTTCTATTGAAACTAATGTGTTATTAATCACTTACACACTGAAGGTGAATAGAGAACTTTTATATGGAAGGATATGGAATGAAATCAATGAACAGGTTGTAGGGGCAAACATTGTTTATATTTTCATAAGTAGATAAGATTGAGGGAGGGAATTATCAGGGTAAAGCGCCAAGCCATTACGACAATATAGCCTGGAAGAGGTCAGAATTAAGGATTTTGGATGGAATGGGGGAAAGGAATGGTGCCCAAACACTTGGACGGTCGGGGGATTGAACGCAGACCTGAATGAAGCGAGACCGTCGCTCTACCGTCCAACCAAATTGGTTGGGTAGATATAATAGAGAAATAAGGGAGACTTTTCTGCCAGACAAAACTGTGACTAACAAGGAGGACACGACAAACTAAATGTGGAACGCGTAAACACACACAAACTAGAACAAACTTTTTCAGTGTCAGAGTAGTTAACAGGTGGAATACATTAGGTAGTGATGTGGTGGAGGCTGACTCTATACACAGTTTCAAGTGTAGATATGATAGAGCCCAGTTGGCTCAGGAATCTGTACACCAGTGATTGATAGTTGAGAACCAAGACCAAAGAGCCAGAGCTCAACCCCCGCACGCACAACTAGGTGAGTACAAGCAGAGTTAACAAACACACAAACGCCGGTTTAACCCAAGCCTCCGTGGCACAATTGGTTAGCGCGTTCGGCTGTTAACCGAAGGTTGGTGGTTCGAGCCCACCCGGGGGCGGCTGTTTTGAAGTTTGTTGAACTTCACTTGTTTGAGAAAATGAGAACAATTATATAATTATTTTCTTAACATCGATGAGTTTACCAAAAGTTTACCAAGAGTTTAGCAAGGAATAAATGTGGGAGTATTATAGAGAGAGAAGCTGCTGGTGACCCAAGGATATAATCTTGGTGATGGCTATGGCTGCTGGTGACCCAAGGATATAATCTTGGTGATGGCTCCGGCTGCTGGTGACCCAAGGATATAATCTTGGTGATGGCTCTGGCTGCTGGTGACCCAAGGATATAATCTTAGTGATGCTCTGGCTGCTGGTGACCCAAGGATATAATCTTGGTGACGGCTCTGGCTGCTGGTGACCCAAGGATATAATCCTGGTTGATGGCTCAGGCTGCTGGTGACCATGGATATAATCTTGGTGATGGCTCTGGCTGCTGGTGACCCAAGGATATAATCTTGGTGATGGCTCCGGCTGCTGGTGACCCAAGGATATAATCTTGGTGATGGCTCCGGCTGCTGGTGACCCAAGGATATAATCTTGGTGATGGCTCCGGCTGCTGGTGACCCAAGGATATAATCTTGGTGATGGCTCTGGCTGCTGGTGACCCAAGGATATAATCTTGGTGATGGCTCTGGCTGCTGGTGACCCCAAGGATATAATCTTGGTGATGGCTCCGGCTGCTGGTGACCCAAGGATATAATCTTGGTGACGGCTCTGGCTGCTGGTGACCCAAGGATATAATCTTGGTGATGGCTCTGGCTGCTGGTGACCCAAGGATATAATCTTGGTGATGGCTCCGGCTGCTGGTGACCCAAGGATATAATCTTGGTGATGGCTCCACCTGCTGGTGACCCAAGGATATAATCTTGTGATGGCTCCGGCTGCTGGTGACCCAAGGATATAATCTTGGTGATGGCTCTGGCTGCTGGTGACCCAAGGATATAATCTTAGTGATTAATCTGACTACTGGTGATCTAAGGATATAATCTTGGTGATGGCTCTGGCTGCTTGTGACCCAAGGATATAATCTTGGTGATGGCTCTGGCTGCTGGTGACCCAAGGATATAATCTTGGTGATGGCTCTGGCTGCTGGTGACCCAAGGATATAATCTTAGTGAGTAATCTGGCTACTGGTGATCCAAGGATATAATCTTGGTGATGGCTCCGGCTGCTGGTGACTCAAGGATATAATCTTGGTGATGGCTCCGGCTGCTGGTGACCCAAGGATATAATCTTGGTGATGCCTCAAGCTGCTGATGACCCAAGGATATAATCTTGGTGATGGCTCAAGCTGCTGGTGATCCAAGGATATAATCTTGGTGATGGCTCCGGCTGCTGGTGACCCAAGGATATAATCTTGGTGATGGCTCTGGCTGCTGGTGACCCAAGGATATAATCTTGGTGATAGCTCTGGCTGCTTTTGACCCAAGGATATAATCTTGGTGATGGCTCCGGCTGCTGGTGACCCAAGGATATAATCTTGGTGATGGCTATGGCTGCTGGTGACCCAAGGATATAATCTTGGTGATGGCTCCAGCCACTGGTGACCAAAGGATATAATCTTGGTGATGGCTCTGGCTGCTGGTGACCCAAGGATATAATCTTGGTGATGGCTTCGGCTCTTGGTGACCCAAGGATATAATCTTGGTGATGGCTTTGGCTGCTGGTGACCCAAGGATATAATCTTGGTGATGGCTCTGGCTGCTGGTGACCCAAGGATATATTCTTGGTGATGGCTCTGGCTGCTGGTTACCCAAGGATATAATCTAGGTGATGGCTCCGGCTGCTGGTGACCCAAGGATATAATCTTGGTGATGGCTCTGGCTGCTGGTGACCCATGAATATAATCTTGGTGATAGTTCTGGCTGCTTTTGACCCAAGGATATAATCTTGGTGATGGCTATGGCTGCTGGTGACCCAAGGATATAATCTTGGTGATGGCTCCAGCCACTGGTGACCCAAGGATATAATCTTGGTGATGGCTCCGGCTGCTGGTGACCCAAGGATATAATCTTGGTGATGGCTATGGCTGCTGGTGACCCAAGGATATAATCTTGGTGATGGCTCCAGCCACTGGTGACCAAAGGATATAATCTTGGTGATGGCTCTGGCTGCTGGTGACCCAAGGATATAATCTAGGTGATGGCTTCGGCTGCTGGTGACCCAAGGATATAATCTTGGTGATGGCTTTGGCTGCTGGTGACCCAAGGATATAATCTTGGTGATGGCTCTGGCTGCTGGTGACCCAAGGATATATTCTTGGTGATGGCTCTGGCTGCTGGTTACCCAAGGATATAATCTAGGTGATGGCTCCGGCTGCTGGTGACCCAAGGATATAATCTTGGTGATGGCTCTGGCTGCTGGTGACCCATGAATATAATCTTGGTGATAGTTCTGGCTGCTTTTGACCCAAGGATATAATCTTGGTGATGGCTATGGCTGCTGGTGACCCAAGGATATAATCTTGGTGATGGCTCCAGCCACTGGTGACCCAAGGATATAATCTTGGTGATGGCTCCGGCTGCTGGTGACCCAAGGATATAATCTTGGTGATGGCTCTGGCTGCTGGTGACCCAAGGATATAATCTTGGTGATGGCTCCAGCCACTGTTGACCCAAGGATATAATCTTGGTGATGGCTCCGGCTGCTGGTGACCCAAGGATATAATCTTGGTGATGGCTCTGGCTGCTGGTGACCCAAGGATATAATCTTAGTGATGGCTCTGGCTGCTGGTGACCCAAGGATATAATCTTGGTGATGGCTTCGGCTGCTGGTGACCCAAGGATATAATCTTGGTGATGGCTTTGGCTGCTGGTGACCCAAGGATATAATCTTGGTGATGGCTCTGGCTGCTGGTGACCCAAGGATATATTCTTGGTGATGGCTCTGGCTGCTGGTTACCCAAGGATATAATCTAGGTGATGGCTCCGGCTGCTGGTGACCCAAGGATATAATCTTGGTGATGGCTCTGGCTGCTGGTGACCCATGAATTATAATCTTTGTGATAGTTCTGGCTGCTTTTGACCCAAGGATATAATCTTGGTGATGGCTATGGCTGCTGGTGACCCAAGGATATAATCTTGGTGATGGCTCCAGCCACTGGTTGACCCAAGGATATAATCTTGGTGATGGCTCCGGCTGCTGGTGACCCAAGGATATAATCTTGGTGATGGCTATGGCTGCTGGTGACCCAAGGATATAATCTTGGTGATGGCTCCAGCCACTGGTGACCAAGGATATAATCTTGGTGATGGCTCTGGCTGCTGGTGACCCAAGGATATAATCTAGGTGATGGCCCTTCGGCTGCTGGTGACCCAAGGATATAATCTTTGGTGATGGCTTTTGGCTGCTGGTGACCCAAGGATATATCTGGTGATGGCTCTCGGCTGCTGTGACCCAAGGATATATTCTTGGTGATGGCTCTGGCTGCTGGTTACCCAAGGATATAATCTAGGTGATGGCTCCGGCTGCTGGGACCCAAGGATATAATCTTGGTGACGGCTCTGGCTGCTGGTGACCCATAGAATATAATCTTGGTGATAGTTCTGGCTGCTTTTGACCCAAGGATATAATCTTGGTGATGGCTATGGCTGCTGGTGACCCAAGGATATAAATCTTGTGATGGCTCAGCCACTGGTGACCCAAGGATATAATCTTGGTGATGGCTCCGGCTGCTGGTGACCCAAGGATATAATCTTGGTGATGGCTCTGGCTGCTGGTGACCCAAGGATATAATCTTGGTGATGGCTCCAGCCACTGTTGACCCAAGGATATAATCTTGGTGATGGCTCCGGCTGCTGGTGACCCAAGGATATAATCTTGGTGATGGCTCTGGCTGCTGGTGACCCAAGGATATAATCTTAGTGATGGCTCTGGCTGCTGGTGACCAAGGATATAATCTTGGTGCGGCTCTGGCTGCTGGTGACCCAAGGATATAATCTTGGTGATGGCTCAGGCTGCTGGTGACCCATGGATATAATCTTGGTGATGGCTCTGGCTGCTGTGACCCAAGGATATAATCTTGGTGATGGCTCCGGCTGCTGGTGACCCAAGGATATAATCTTGGTGATGGCTCCGGCTGCTGGTGACCCAAGGATATAATCTTGGTGATGGCTCCGGCTGCTGGTGACCCAAGGATATATCTTGGTGATGGCTCTGGCTGCTGGTGACCCAAGGATATAATCTTGGTGATGGCTCTGGCTGCTGGTGACCCAAGGATATAATCTTGGTGATGGCTCCGGCTGCTGGTGACCCAAGGATATAATCTTGGTGACGGCTCTGGCTGCTGGTGACCCAAGGATATAATCTTGGTGATGGCTCTGGCTGCTGGTGACCCAAGGATCTTAATCTTGGTGATGGCTCCGGCTGCTGGTGACCCAAGGATATAATCTTGGTGATGGCTCCACCTGCTTGGTGACCCAAGGCTATAATCTTGGTGATGGCTCCGGCTGCTGGTGACCCAAGGATATAATCTTGGTGATGGCTCTGGCTGCTGGTGAACCAAGGATATAATCTTAGTGATTAATCTGACTACTGGTGATCTAAGGATATAATCTTGGTGATGGCTCTGGCTGCTTGTGACCCAAGGATATAATCTTGGTGATGGCTCTGGCTGCTGGTGACCCAAGGATATAATCTTGGTGATGGCTCTGGCTGCTGGTGACCCAAGGATATAATCTTAGTGATTAATCTGGCTACTGGTGATCCAAGGATATAATCTTGGTGATGGCTCCGGCTGCTGGTGACTCAAGGATATAATCTTGGTGATGGCTCTGGCTGCTGGTGACCCAAGGATATAATCTTGGTGATGCCTCAAGCTGCTGATGACCCAAGGATATAATCTTGGTGATGGCTCAAGCTGCTGGTGATCCAAGGATATAATCTTGGTGATGGCTCCGGCATGCTGGTGACCCAAGGATATAATCTTGGTGATGGCTCTGGCTGCTGGTGACCCAAGGATATAATCTTGGTGATAGCTCTGGCTGCTTTTGACCCAAGGATATAATCTTGGTGATGGCTCCGGCTGCTGGTGACCCAAGGATATAATCTTGGTGATGGCTATGGCTGCTGGTGACCCAAGGATATAATCTTGGTGATGGCTCTAGCCACTGGTGACCAAAGGATATAATCTTGGTGATGGCTCTGGCTGCTGGTGACGCAAGGATATAATCTTGGTGATGGCTTCGGCTGCTGGTGACCCATGAATATAATCTTGGTGATAGTTCTGGCTGCTTTTGACCCAAGGATATAATCTTGGTGATGGCTATGGCTGCTGGTGACCCAAGGATATAATCTTGGTGATGGCTCCAGCCACTGGTGACCCAAGGATATAATCTTGGTGATGGCTCCGGCTGCTGGTGACCCAAGGATATAATCTTGGTGATGGCTCTGGCTGCTGGTGACCCAAGGATATAATCTTGGTGATGGCTCCAGCCACTGGTGACCCAAGGATATAATCTTGGTGATGGCTCCGGCTGCTGGTGACCCAAGGATATAATCTTGGTGATGGCTCCGGCTGCTGGTGACCCAATGATATAATCTTGGTGATGGCTCTGGCTGCTGCTGACCCAAGGATATAATCTTGGTGATGGCTCCGGCTGCTGGTGACCCAAGGATATAATCTTGGTGATGGCTTGGCTGCTGGTGACCCAAGGATATAATCTTGGTGATGGCTCCGGCTGCTGGTGACCCAAGGATATAATCTTGGTGATGGCTCCACCTGCTGGTGACCCAAGGATATAATCTTGGTGATGGCTCCGGCTGCTGGTGACCCAAGGATATAATCTTGGTGATGGCTCTGGCTGCTGGTGACCCAAGGATATAATCTTAGTGATTAATCTGACTACTGGTGATCCTAAGGATATAATCTTGGTGATGGCTCTGGCTGCTTGTGACCCAAGGATATAATCTTGGTGATGGCTCTGGCTGCTGGTGACCCAAGGATATAATCTTGGTGATGGCTCTGGCTGCTGGTGACCCAAGGATATAATCTTAGTGATTACTCTGGCTGCTGGTGACCCAAGGATATAATCTTGGTGATGGCTTTGGCTGCTGGTGACCCAAGGATATAATCTTGGTGATGGCTCTGGCTGCTGGTGACCCAAGGATATATTCTTGGTGATGGCTCTGGCTGCTGGTTACCCAAGGATATAATCTAGGTGATGGCTCCGGCTGCTGGTGACCCAAGGATATAATCTTGGTGATGGCTCTGGCTGCTGGTGACCCAGGAATATAATCTTGGTGATAGTTCTGGCTGCTTTTGACCCAAGGATATAATCTTGGTGATGGCTATGGCTGCTGGTGACCCAAGGATATAATCTTGGTGATGGCTCCAGCACTGGTGACCCAAGGATATAATCTTGGTGATGGCTCCGGCTGCTGGTGACCCAAGGATATAATCTTGGTGATGGCTATGGCTGCTGGTGACCCAAGGATATAATCTTGGTGATGGCTCCAGCCACTGGTGACCAAAGGATATAATCTTGGTGATGGCTCTGGCTGCTGGTGACCCAAGGATATAATCTAGGTGATGGCTTCGGCTGCTGGTGACCCAAGGATATAATCTTGGTGATGGCTTTGGCTGCTGGTGACCCAAGGATATAATCTTGGTGATGGCTCTGGCTGCTGGTGACCCAAGGATATATTCTTGGTGATGGCTCTGGCTGCTGGTTACCCAAGGATATAATCTAGGTGATGGCTCCGGCTGCTGGTGACCCAAGGATATAATCTTGGTGATGGCTCTGGCTGCTGGTGACCCATGAATATAATCTTGGTGATAGTTCTGGCTGCTTTTGACCCAAGGATATAATCTTGGTGATGGCTATGGCTGCTGGTGACCCAAGGATATAATCTTGGTGATGGCTCCAGCCACTGGTGACCCAAGGATATAATCTTGGTGATGGCTCCGGCTGCTGGTGACCCAAGGATATAATCTTGGTGATGGCTCTGGCTGCTGGTGACCCAAGGATATAATCTTGGTGATGGCTCCAGCCACTGTTGACCCAAGGATATAATCTTGGTGATGGCTCCGGCTGCTGGTGACCCAAGGATATAATCTTGGTGATGGCTCTGGCTGCTGGTGACCCAAGGATATAATCTTAGTGATGGCTCTGGCTGCTGGTGACCCAAGGATATAATCTTGGTGATGGCTCCGGCTGCTGGTGACCCAAGGATATAATCTTGGTGATGGCTCCACCTGCTGGTGACCCAAGGATATAATCTTGGTGATGGCTCCGGCTGCTGGTGACCCAAGGATATAATCTTGGTGATGGCTCTGGCTGCTGGTGAAACAAGGATATAATCTTAGTGATTAATCTGACTACTGGTGATCTAAGGATATAATCTTGGTGATGGCTCTGGCTGCTTGTGACCCAAGGATATAATCTTGGTGATGGCTCTGGCTGCTGGTGACCCAAGGATATAATCTTGGTGATGGCTCTGGCTGCTGGTGACCCAAGGATATAATCTTAGTGATTAATCTGGCTACTGGTGATCCAAGGATATAATCTTGGTGATGGCTCCGGCTGCTGGTGACTCAAGGATATAATCTTGGTGATGGCTCCGGCTGCTGGTGACCCAAGGATATAATCTTGGTGATGCCTCAAGCTGCTGATGACCCAAGGATATAATCTTGGTGATGGCTCAAGCTGCTGGTGATCCAAGGATATAATCTTGGTGATGGCTCCGGCTGCTGGTGACCCAAGGATATAATCTTGGTGATGGCTCTGGCTGCTGGTGACCCAAGGATATAATCTTGGTGATAGCTCTGGCTGCTTTTGACCCAAGGATATAATCTTGGTGATGGCTCCGGCTGCTGGTGACCCAAGGATATAATCTTGGTGATGGCTATGGCTGCTGGTGACCCAAGGATATAATCTTGGTGATGGCTCTAGCCACTGGTGACCAAAGGATATAATCTTGGTGATGGCTCTGGCTGCTGGTGACGCAAGGATATAATCTTGGTGATGGCTTCGGCTGCTGGTGACCCAAGGATATAATCTTGGTGATGGCTTTGGCTGCTGGTGACCCAAGGATATAATCTTGGTGATGGCTCTGGCTGCTGGTGACCCAAGGATATATTCTTGGTGATGGCTCTGGCTGCTGGTTACCCAAGGATATAATCTAGGTGATGGCTCCGGCTGCTGGTGACCCAAGGATATAATCTTGGTGATGGCTCTGGCTGCTGGTGACCCATGAATATAATCTTGGTGATAGTTCTGGCTGCTTTTGACCCAAGGATATAATCTTGGTGATGGCTATGGCTGCTGGTGACCCAAGGATATAATCTTGGTGATGGCTCCAGCCACTGGTGACCCAAGGATATAATCTTGGTGATGGCTCCGGCTGCTGGTGACCCAAGGATATAATCTTGGTGATGGCTCTGGCTGCTGGTGACCCAAGGATATAATCTTGGTGATGGCTCCAGCCACTGGTGACCCAAGGATATAATCTTGGTGATGGCTCCGGCTGCTGGTGACCCAAGGATATAATCTTGGTGATGGCTCCGGCTGCTGGTGACCCAATGATATAATCTTGGTGATGGCTCTGGCTGCTGCTGACCCAAGGATATAATCTTGGTGATGGCTCCGGCTGCTGGTGACCCAAGGATATAATCTTGGTGATGGCTTTGGCTGCTGGTGACCCAAGGATATAATCTTGGTGATGGCTCCGGCTGCTGGTGACCCAAGGATATAATCTTGGTGATGGCTCCACCTGCTGGTGACCCAAGGATATAATCTTGGTGATGGCTCCGGCTGCTGGTGACCCAAGGATATAATCTTGGTGATGGCTCTGGCTGCTGGTGACCCAAGGATATAATCTTAGTGATTAATCTGACTACTGGTGATCTAAGGATATAATCTTGGTGATGGCTCTGGCTGCTTGTGACCCAAGGATATAATCTTGGTGATGGCTCTGGCTGCTGGTGACCCAAGGATATAATCTTGGTGATGGCTCTGGCTGCTGGTGACCCAAGGATATAATCTTAGTGATTAATCTGGCTGCTGGTGACCCAAGGATATAATCTTGGTGATGGCTTGGCTGCTGGTGACCCAAGGATATAATCTTGGTGATGGCTCTGGCTGCTGGTGACCCAAGGATATATTCTTGGTGATGGCTCTGGCTGCTGGTTACCCAAGGATATAATCTAGGTGATGGCTCCGGCTGCTGGTGACCCAAGGATATAATCTTGGTGATGGCTCTGGCTGCTGGTGACCCATGAATATAATCTTGGTGATAGTTCTGGCTGCTTTTGACCCAAGGATATAATCTTGGTGATGGCTCCGGCTGCTGGTGACCCAAGGATATAATCTTTGTGATGGCTCTGGCTGCTGGTGACCCAAGGATATAATCTTGGTGATGGCTCCAGCCACTGGTGACCCAAGGATATAATCTTGGTGATGGCTCCGGCTGCTGGTGACCCAAGGATATAATCTTGGTGATGGCTCCGGCTGCTGGTGACCCAATGATATAATCTTGGTGATGGCTCTGGCTGCTGCTGACCCAAGGATATAATCTTGGTGATGGCTCCGGCTGCTGGTGACCCAAGGATATAATCTTGGTGATGGCTTTGGCTGCTGGTGACCCAAGGATATAATCTTGGTGATGGCTCCGGCTGCTGGTGACCCAAGGATATAATCTTGGTGATGGCTCCACCTGCTGGTGACCCAAGGATATAATCTTGGTGATGGCTCCGGCTGCTGGTGACCCAAGGATATAATCTTGGTGATGGCTCTGGCTGCTGGTGACCCAAGGATATAATCTTAGTGATTAATCTGACTACTGGTGATCTAAGGATATAATCTTGGTGATGGCTCTGGCTGCTTGTGACCCAAGGATATAATCTTGGTGATGGCTCTGGCTGCTGGTGACCCAAGGATATAATCTTGGTGATGGCTCTGGCTGCTGGTGACCCAAGGATATAATCTTAGTGATTAATCTGGCTGCTGGTGACCCAAGGATATAATCTTGGTGATGGCTTTGGCTGCTGGTGACCCAAGGATATAATCTTGGTGATGGCTCTGGCTGCTGGTGACCCAAGGATATATTCTTGGTGATGGCTCTGGCTGCTGGTTACCCAAGGATATAATCTAGGTGATGGCTCCGGCTGCTGGTGACCCAAGGATATAATCTTGGTGATGGCTCTGGCTGCTGGTGACCCATGAATATAATCTTGGTGATAGTTCTGGCTGCTTTTGACCCAAGGATATAATCTTGGTGATGGCTATGGCTGCTGGTGACCCAAGGATATAATCTTGGTGATGGCTCCAGCCACTGGTGACCCAAGGATATAATCTTGGTGATGGCTCCGGCTGCTGGTGACCCAAGGATATAATCTTGGTGATGGCTATGGCTGCTGGTGACCCAAGGATATAATCTTGGTGATGGCTCCAGCCACTGGTGACCAAAGGATATAATCTTGGTGATGGCTCTGGCTGCTGGTGACCCAAGGATATAATCTAGGTGATGGCTTCGGCTGCTGGTGACCCAAGGATATAATCTTGGTGATGGCTTTGGCTGCTGGTGACCCAAGGATATAATCTTGGTGATGGCTCTGGCTGCTGGTGACCCAAGGATATATTCTTGGTGATGGCTCTGGCTGCTGGTTACCCAAGGATATAATCTAGGTGATGGCTCCGGCTGCTGGTGACCCAAGGATATAATCTTGGTGACGGCTCTGGCTGCTGGTGACCCAAGGATATAATCTTAGTGATGGCTCAGGCTGCTTGTGACCCATGGATATAATCTTGGTGATGGCTCTGGCTGCTGGTGACCCAAGGATATAATCTTGGTGATGGCTCCGGCTGCTGGTGACCCAAGGATATAATCTTGGTGATGGCTCCGGCTGCTGGTGACCCAAGGATATAATCTTGGTGATGGCTCCGGCTGCTGGTGACCCAAGGATATAATCTTGGTGATGGCTCTGGCTGCTGGTGACCCAAGGATATATTCTTGGTGATGGCTCTGGCTGCTGGTTACCCAAGGATATAATCTAGGTGATGGCTCCGGCTGCTGGTGACCCAAGGATATAATCTTGGTGATGGCTCTGGCTGCTGGTGACCCATGAATATAATCTTGGTGATAGTTCTGGCTGCTTTTGACCCAAGGATATAATCTTGGTGATGGCTATGGCTGCTGGTGACCCAAGGATATAATCTTGGTGATGGCTCCAGCCACTGGTGACCCAAGGATATAATCTTGGTGATGGCTCCGGCTGCTGGTGACCCAAGGATATAATCTTGGTGATGGCTCTGGCTGCTGGTGACCCAAGGATATAATCTTGGTGATGGCTCCAGCCACTGTTGACCCAAGGATATAATCTTGGTGATGGCTCCGGCTGCTGGTGACCCAAGGATATAATCTTGGTGATGGCTCTGGCTGCTGGTGACCCAAGGATATAATCTTAGTGATGGCTCTGGCTGCTGGTGACCCAAGGATATAATCTTGGTGACGGCTCTGGCTGCTGGTGACCCAAGGATATAATCTTGGTGATGGCTCAGGCTGCTGGTGACCCATGGATATAATCTTGGTGATGGCTCTGGCTGCTGGTGACCCAAGGATATAATCTTGGTGATGGCTCCGGCTGCTGGTGACCCAAGGATATAATCTTGGTGATGGCTCCGGCTGCTGGTGACCCAAGGATATAATCTTGGTGATGGCTCCGGCTGCTGGTGACCCAAGGATATAATCTTGGTGATGGCTCTGGCTGCTGGTGACCCAAGGATATAATCTTGGTGATGGCTCTGGCTGCTGGTGACCCAAGGATATAATCTTGGTGATGGCTCCGGCTGCTGGTGACCCAAGGATATAATCTTGGTGACGGCTCTGGCTGCTGGTGACCCAAGGATATAATCTTGGTGATGGCTCTGGCTGCTGGTGACCCAAGGATATAATCTTGGTGATGGCTCCGGCTGCTGGTGACCCAAGGATATAATCTTGGTGATGGCTCCACCTGCTGGTGACCCAAGGATATAATCTTGGTGATGGCTCCGGCTGCTGGTGACCCAAGGATATAATCTTGGTGATGGCTCTGGCTGCTGGTGACCCAAGGATATAATCTTAGTGATTAATCTGACTACTGGTGATCTAAGGATATAATCTTGGTGATGGCTCTGGCTGCTTGTGACCCAAGGATATAATCTTGGTGATGGCTCTGGCTGCTGGTGACCCAAGGATATAATCTTGGTGATGGCTCTGGCTGCTGGTGACCCAAGGATATAATCTTAGTGATTAATCTGGCTACTGGTGATCCAAGGATATAATCTTGGTGATGGCTCCGGCTGCTGGTGACTCAAGGATATAATCTTGGTGATGGCTCCGGCTGTTGGTGACCCAAGGATATAATCTTGGTGATGCCTCAAGCTGCTGATGACCCAAGGATATAATCTTGGTGATGGCTCAAGCTGCTGGTGATCCAAGGATATAATCTTGGTGATGGCTCCGGCTGCTGGTGACCCAAGGATATAATCTTGGTGATGGCTCTGGCTGCTGGTGACCCAAGGATATAATCTTGGTGATAGCTCTGGCTGCTTTTGACCCAAGGATATAATCTTGGTGATGGCTCCGGCTGCTGGTGACCCAAGGATATAATCTTGGTGATGGCTATGGCTGCTGGTGACCCAAGGATATAATCTTGGTGATGGCTCTAGCCACTGGTGACCAAAGGATATAATCTTGGTGATGGCTCTGGCTGCTGGTGACCCAAGGATATAATCTTGGTGATGGCTTCGGCTGCTGGTGACCCAAGGATATAATCTTGGTGATGGCTTTGGCTGCTGGTGACCCAAGGATATAATCTTGGTGATGGCTCTGGCTGCTGGTGACCCAAGGATATATTCTTGGTGATGGCTCTGGCTGCTGGTTACCCAAGGATATAATCTAGGTGATGGCTCCGGCTGCTGGTGACCCAAGGATATAATCTTGGTGATGGCTCTGGCTGCTGGTGACCCATGAATATAATCTTGGTGATAGTTCTGGCTGCTTTTGACCCAAGGATATAATCTTGGTGATGGCTATGGCTGCTGGTGACCCAAGGATATAATCTTGGTGATGGCTCCAGCCACTGGTGACCCAAGGATATAATCTTGGTGATGGCTCCGGCTGCTGGTGACCCAAGGATATAATCTTGGTGATGGCTCTGGCTGCTGGTGACCCAAGGATATAATCTTGGTGATGGCTCCAGCCACTGGTGACCCAAGGATATAATCTTGGTGATGGCTCCGGCTGCTGGTGACCCAAGGATATAATCTTGGTGATGGCTCCGGCTGCTGGTGACCCAATGATATAATCTTGGTGATGGCTCTGGCTGCTGCTGACCCAAGGATATAATCTTGGTGATGGCTCCGGCTGCTGGTGACCCAAGGATATAATCTTGGTGATGGCTCTGGCTGCTGGTGACCCAAGGATATAATCTTAGTGATTAATCTGACTACTGGTGATCTAAGGATATAATCTTGGTGATGGCTCTGGCTGCTTGTGACCCAAGGATATAATCTTGGTGATGGCTCTGGCTGCTGGTGACCCAAGGATATAATCTTGGTGATGGCTCTGGCTGCTGGTGACCCAAGGATATAATCTTAGTGATTAATCTGGCTACTGGTGATCCAAGGATATAATCTTGGTGATGGCTCCGGCTGCTGGTGACTCAAGGATATAATCTTGGTGATGGCTCCGGCTGCTGGTGACCCAAGGATATAATCTTGGTGATGCCTCAAGCTGCTGATGACCCAAGGATATAATCTTGGTGATGGCTCAAGCTGCTGGTGATCCAAGGATATAATCTTGGTGATGGCTCCGGCTGCTGGTGACCCAAGGATATAATCTTGGTGATGGCTCTGGCTGCTGGTGACCCAAGGATATAATCTTGGTGATAGCTCTGGCTGCTTTTGACCCAAGGATATAATCTTGGTGATGGCTCCGGCTGCTGGTGACCCAAGGATATAATCTTGGTGATGGCTATGGCTGCTGGTGACCCAAGGATATAATCTTGGTGATGGCTCCAGCCACTGGTGACCAAAGGATATAATCTTGGTGATGGCTCTGGCTGCTGGTGACCCAAGGATATAATCTAGGTGATGGCTTCGGCTGCTGGTGACCCAAGGATATAATCTTGGTGATGGCTTTGGCTGCTGGTGACCCAAGGATATAATCTTGGTGATGGCTCTGGCTGCTGGTGACCCAAGGATATATTCTTGGTGATGGCTCTGGCTGCTGGTTACCCAAGGATATAATCTAGGTGATGGCTCCGGCTGCTGGTGACCCAAGGATATAATCTTGGTGATGGCTCTGGCTGCTGGTGACCCATGAATATAATCTTGGTGATAGTTCTGGCTGCTTTTGACCCAAGGATATAATCTTGGTGATGGCTATGGCTGCTGGTGACCCAAGGATATAATCTTGGTGATGGCTCCAGCCACTGGTGACCCAAGGATATAATCTTGGTGATGGCTCCGGCTGCTGGTGACCCAAGGATATAATCTTGGTGATGGCTCTGGCTGCTGGTGACCCAAGGATATAATCTTGGTGATGGCTCCAGCCACTGGTGACCCAAGGATATAATCTTGGTGATGGCTCCGGCTGCTGGTGACCCAAGGATATAATCTTGGTGATGGCTCTGGCTGCTGGTGACCCAAGGATATAATCTTAGTGATGGCTCTGGCTGCTGGTGACCCAAGGATATAATCTTGGTGACGGCTCTGGCTGCTGGTGACCCAAGGATATAATCTTGGTGATGGCTCAGGCTGCTTGTGACCCATGGATATAATCTTGGTGATGGCTCTGGCTGCTGGTGACCCAAGGATATAATCTTGGTGATGGCTCCGGCTGCTGGTGACCCAAGGATATAATCTTGGTGATGGCTCCGGCTGCTGGTGACCCAAGGATATAATCTTGGTGATGGCTCCGGCTGCTGGTGACCCAAGGATATAATCTTGGTGATGGCTCTGGCTGCTGGTGACCCAAGGATATAATCTTGGTGATGGCTCTGGCTGCTGGTGACCCAAGGATATAATCTTGGTGATGGCTCCGGCTGCTGGTGACCCAAGGATATAATCTTGGTGACGGCTCTGGCTGCTGGTGACCCAAGGATATAATCTTGGTGATGGCTCTGGCTGCTGGTGACCCAAGGATATAATCTTGGTGATGGCTCCGGCTGCTGGTGACCCAAGGATATAATCTTGGTGATGGCTCCACCTGCTGGTGACCCAAGGATATAATCTTGGTGATGGCTCCGGCTGCTGGTGACCCAAGGATATAATCTTGGTGATGGCTCTGGCTGCTGGTGACCCATGGATATAATCTTAGTGATTAATCTGACTACTGGTGATCTAAGGATATAATCTTGGTGATGGCTCTGGCTGCTTGTGACCCAAGGATATAATCTTGGTGATGGCTCTGGCTGCTGGTGACCCAAGGATATAATCTTGGTGATGGCTCTGGCTGCTGGTGACCCAAGGATATAATCTTAGTGATTAATCTGGCTACTGGTGATCCAAGGATATAATCTTGGTGATGGCTCCGGCTGCTGGTGACTCAAGGATATAATCTTGGTGATGGCTCCGGCTGCTGGTGACCCAAGGATATAATCTTGGTGATGCCTCAAGCTGCTGATGACCCAAGGATATAATCTTGGTGATGGCTCAAGCTGCTGGTGATCCAAGGATATAATCTTGGTGATGGCTCCGGCTGCTGGTGACCCAAGGTTATAATCTTGGTGATGGCTCTGGCTGCTGGTGACCCAAGGATATAATCTTGGTGATAGCTCTGGCTGCTTTTGACCCAAGGATATAATCTTGGTGATGGCTCCGGCTGCTGGTGACCCAAGGATATAATCTTGGTGATGGCTATGGCTGCTGGTGACCCAAGGATATAATCTTGGTGATGGCTCCAGCCACTGGTGACCAAAGGATATAATCTTGGTGATGGCTCTGGCTGCTGGTGACCAAAGGATATAATCTTGGTGATGGCTTCGGCTGCTGGTGACCCAAGGATATAATCTTGGTGATGGCTTTGGCTGCTGGTGACCCAATGATATAATCTTGGTGATGGCTCTGGCTGCTGGTGACCCAAGGATATATTCTTGGTGATGGCTCTGGCTGCTGGTTACCCAAGGATATAATCTAGGTGATGGCTCCGGCTGCTGGTGACCCAAGGATATAATCTTGGTGATGGCTCTGGCTGCTGGTGACCCATGAATATAATCTTGGTGATAGTTCTGGCTGCTTTTGACCCAAGGATATAATCTTGGTGATGGCTATGGCTGCTGGTGACCCAAGGATATAATCTTGGTGATGGCTCCAGCCACTGGTGACCCAAGGATATAATCTTGGTGATGGCTCCGGCTGCTGGTGACCCAAGGATATAATCTTGGTGATGGCTCTGGCTGCTGGTGACCCAAGGATATAATCTTGGTGATGGCTCCAGCCACTGGTGACCCAAGGATATAGTCTTGGTGATGGCTCCGGCTGCTGGTGACCCAAGGATATAATCTTGGTGATGGCTCCGGCTGCTGGTGACCCAATGATATAATCTTGGTGATGGCTCTGGCTGCTGCTGATCCAAGGATATAATCTTGGTGATGGCTCCGGCTGCTGGTGACCCAAGGATATAATCTTGGTGATGGCTTTGGCTGCTGGTGACCCAAGGATATAATCTTGGTGATGGCTCTGGCTGCTGGTGACCCAAGGATATAATCTTAGTGATTAATCTGGCTACTGGTGATCCAAGGATATAATCTTGGTGTTGGCTCCGGCTGCTGGTGACCCAAGGATATAATCTTGGTGATGGCTCTGGCTGCTGGTGACCCAAGAATATAATCTTGGTGATAGCTCTGGCCTCTTTTGACCCAAGGATATAATCTAGGTGATGGCTCCAGCCACTGGTGACCCAAGGATATAATCTTGGTGATGGCTCCAGCTGTTGGTGACCCAAGGATATAATCTTGGTGACGGCTCTGGCTGCTGGTGACTGGACCATGAGCACTGAGCTGGTGCATCACACCTTCCTCTACTCACCAAGTTGTGAATTGTTTTACTATCTTACAGTCTTTTCTATCTTACTAGCTTTATTATCTTTCTGTCATGACTTTCTTACTATCTTTATGTCTTGACTTTCTATCTTACTGTCTCTACTATCTTACTCTCTTTTCTTTCTTACTATCTTTATTATCTTACTGTGTTCAAGTGTTTATTATCTTACTTTCTTTACTTTCTTTCTGCTTTTACTATCTTATTGTCTTTACTATCTTACTCACTTTATTGTCTTAGTGTCTTACTAGCTTAATTTCCTAATATCTTACTATCTTAGTGTTTTTATTATCCTACCATCTTACAGTCTTCGCTATCTAACTCTCATTACTCTCTTAGTATTTTACTAGCTTAATTTTTTAATGTCTTTCTGTCTTTACTTAGTGTCTTACTATCTTACTGTATTAATGTCTTTACTTACTGTCATACTCTGATTTTCCTTATGTCTTTACTATCTTACCGTCTTACTAAGTGTATTTACTATAAATGAGTATCTTATAGTCTTAATACTTTATTGTGGGATGTTCCCAGAAATAACCGAAATGTATTATGTAAAAAAAAATCAGGAGTTATCACTACGAATTGTTGCCTGTTAAATAACTTTAAAGTTGATAACTGAGAGTTACACGAGAACAATATTGTGTGATTCCTGCCATAACGAGCTTAGTAGCATTCACAATTAGTAGCAATTAGTAGCAAAATAAAAAAATTTTTATTTTGTATTGTAAATACAAAATACGCATAGAAGTAAAATACGCATGTATTTTTTTTTTTGTCACAGACGTCACATCTATATTGTATGTATATAAAAACCTGCTCGGATGCGAATGAAACGTTGTGTGAAAATTTCAAAACAATCGGTGAAAAACTTTCGGAGATTAGCGAATTTGAACAAACGAAAATTTACATTTTTATTTATATAGATTATTATTATTATTATTACTATTACTATTATATTAGGTTAGGTTTAGTCATATTTCTATGTTAGTTTTCAATTAAATTAAAAAATAAAGTCATATCCAATATAATAGAAAGCTTAATCATTCCACAAGAAAACAATTTGAGAAATATATAATTTGAGGAAAATCGAGCAGGTGAAGCAGCGCGTTGTGGCTGTACATCACACTTGCAGGTATTTGTCTCTCCTACTGTGGCAGAGTAACTTAAGTCCTAATGAAACTTATGTGTTATTAAGCACTTACGCACTGAAGGTGATTAAAGTGCTTGTATATAGAGGGCTATGTAATGAACTAAATGAACAGGTTGTAGAGGAAAACTTTGTTCATATTTTGAAAAGTAGATATGATTGAAGAAAGGAGGGAACTATCAGGGGAAACGTCAAGCCATTACGACTATATAACATTTGAAATGGGGTCAGGATAAGGATTTGGGATTGGACGGGGGGAAGAAATTGTGCTCAACCACTTGGGCGGCTGGGATTGAACGCGGACCTGCATGAAGCGAGACGTCGCTCTACCGGCTAACCCAACTGGTTGGGTAGATATGATAAAGAAATAAGAAGAGTCTTTTCTGCCAGACAAACTGCGAATATCAAGGTGGACACGACATACTAAATGTGGTTCGCGTAGACACAAACAAAGTGAACACTTTCACAAACCTGCCGTATGGAGGCTGACTCTATACACAGTTTCAAGTGTAGATATGATAGAGCCCAGTTGGCTCAGGAATCTGTACACCAGTTGATTGATAGTTCAGAACCAAGACCAAAGAGCCAGAGCTCAACCCCCGCACGCACAACTAGGTGAGTACAAGCAGAGTTAACAAACACACAAACGCCGGTTTAACCCAAGCCTCCGTGGCACAATTGGTTAGCGCGTTCGGCTGTTAACCGAAAGGTTGGTGGTTCGAGCCCACCCGGGGGCGGCTGTTTTGAAGTTTGTTGAACTTCACTTGTTTGAGAAAATGAGAACAATTATATAATTATTTTCTTAACATGGATGAGTTTACCAAAAGTTTACCAAGAGTTTAGCAAGGAATAAATGTGGGAGTATTATAGAGAGAGAAACTGCTGGTGACCCAAGGATATAATCTTGGTGATGGCTCTGGCTGCTGGTGACCCAAGGATATAATCTTGGTGATGGCTCTGGCTGCTGGTGACCCAAGGATATAATCTTGGTGATGGCTTTGGCTGCTGGTGACCCATGGATATAATCTTGGTGAAGGCTCCGGCTGCTGGTGACCCAAGGATATTTTCTTGGTTATGACTGTTATGGCCACAATGGGTCGCAAGCGGGTTCTTTTCTGGTGGAATTAAAGTTCTGGTATCAGGCCCCAAGTTAGTAGTGGCTTTCAAGGAGTGAGCTCGGTAATGCAAGTACAACACAATGGGGGAGGTGCATTGAATACGACATTTCATTAAATATCAATATATTCACATATAAACATTTTCCCATCACCTCATATATAATCCTAAAGGAAGTAATACTACACTTAATATGTACACGAGTGCCTCTCTCTAAGGACAATAAACGCTCTTCGATGCTTAATCGATGCAGTCTTGTCAGCTACCGTGTTTCCTCAACACACAGTACTGTCCACAACCAGTACTGGGAAACACCAACGAGTCTACCCTGGCCACGGGCCAGCCTATACACAGTCTCACTAGGTGCTCTTCGTGCACGTCCACAATCACTCTCCAGCCTAGTGCTGGCAGAGAATAAATGTAAATGTTTATAAATAAATGTTTATTTAGGTAAGGTACATACATACAAGAAATTTTTACAAAGATTGGTTGACTTATAGGTAGAGCTAGTACATACAATGCCTAAAGCCACTATTACGCAAAGCGTTTCGGGCATGTGCAGCGCGAGGCAGAACATCAGCCTCGCGCTGCTGGGCCTCTTCGCGTACAAATACAAGGGTAACGAACCCTTGGCAGGAGCTTCTTGCAACTCGCTGGTTACGATCCTCCGTAGCACCTTACTGTCAGTCGTCCCTTCGGTTGGCCTGTCCCGGGTACGCCGAATTCTGTCACTGCCACTTCACAGGCAGACAGTAGAACACTACACAGTTCTTCTCCAGCGGCGGCTCACTGCTTCCGTAAAGCAAAATGGAGTAGAGAGCTATTGGCTGCCCTGGGTAGACTGACTGTCCTCGTACCTCAGCAGCCCTACGTGGACTCTGTGGATACAGACACATCATCAGTACACTGGGACACTAGGAAACAACCCTTACGTACTCTGACACAGACATACAACTCCTCCTTCAATAGATGGCGCTGATTTTGTAAGCTCCACCTCATTGCAGGTCAGCACCAGCTACCTCACGAGCTGACTAGGACAGGAATCTAACGCCTCTTGCTGGTATAATCCTGTCACCACTAGATGGCGTCGTCCAAATTCTGGGGGTTTCGGGAGCGGCCTCACAGATGGCATTGACGTCGCTGCTACATGCTCCGACGATGGAATCGGGTTCGTAACAATGACTCCAGCTGCTGGTGACCCAAGGATATAATCTTGGTGATTGTTCTGGCTGTTGGTGACCCAAGGATATAATCTTGGTGATTGTTCTGGCTGTTGGTGACCCAAGGATATAATCTTGGTGATTGTTCGGACTGCTGGTGACCCAAGGATATAATCTTGGTGATTGTTCTGGCTGTTGGTGACCCAGGGATATAATCTTGGTGATTGTTCTGGCTGTTGGTGACCCAAGGATATAATCTTGGTGATTGTTCTGACTGCTGGTGACCCAAGGATGTAATCTTGGTGATGGCTCTGGCTGCTGGTGACCCAAGGATATAATCTTGGTGATGGCTCTGGCTGCTGGTGACCTAAGGATATAATCTTGGTGATGGCTCTGGCTGCTGGTGACCTAAGGATATAATCTTGGTGATGGCTCTGGCTGCTGGTGACTGGACTATGAGCACTAAGCTGGTGCATCACACCTTCCTCTACTCACCAAGTTGTGAGATGTTTTACTATCTTACAGTCTTTTCTATCTTACTAACTTTATTATGTTACTGTCATACTAGCTATATTATCTTTCTGTCATGAATTTCTTACTATCTTTATGTCTTGACTTTCTGTCTTACTGTCTCTACTATCTTACTCTCTTTTCTATCCTGCTATCTTTAATATCTTTCTGTCTTCAAGTTTTTGTTATCCTATTGTCTATACTAGCTTTCTTCCTTTACAATCTTATTGTCTTATTGTCTTTTCTATCTTGCTCTCTTTACCGTCTTAGTGTCTTTCTAGCTTAATTTCTTAATGTCTTACTGTCTTAGTGTCTTATTATCTTACTGTCTTAGTGTCTTATTATCTTACTGTCTTATTGTCTTTACTTAGTGTCATATTATCTTATTGTCTTTGTGTCTTTACTATCTTACCGTCTTACTAAGTGTATTTACTATATTTGAGTCGTCAGTATCTTATAGTCTTATTACTTTATTGTGGAATATTCCCAGAAATAACCAATTTAGCACGTAAATTGTGTGTGGTACAAACTAATTATTAACCGAAAAATATTATATACAAAAAATCAGAAGTTATCACTACGAATTGTTGCCTGTTAAATAACTTTAAAGTTGATAACTGAGAGTTACACGAGAACAATATTGTGTGATTCCTGCCATAACGAGCTTAGTAGACACTACAGTAGAGTTACAAGGAATCTTAATGCCATAACAATGGCAGTTAGCTCTGCTTGCGATGAAGAGGCCTAGTTCTCAATGCGTGATTTCTCCATTTCCGTTTGAAAGTCATTATTCCTAATTACAGTGAATGCTGACCCAGCCCTGCCATCGGCAGGATTAGATGACCCATCAGTGTACATTTGATTTGATTCATATCCGGCTTTTTTTTTATAAATTTCCTCATGATAACTGTGCCTCATTTCTTGTGGTTGGACTTTTTCGTTGTCATTTCATTGATGATAATCCAGCATGGGTCATCCTCCCAGGAAAGTAACCTCTCTACAGGCAGTAGATCACGGGCTTGTTCAAGCAGATGAAGTTCTTCAAGGTAGCAGACTGATCTGTGGTACCATTTTTCTTCTTCTGTTTCCTCCTGTAAGTAACACAGAACTCAGTTTTTTCTTGGCAATATCATTGTTATGTGGGTCTCTGGCTATCTTAATTGCAATCTTAGCATTCAGTTCCTTGATTCTGATTTTTAACAGTGGCGAGGGACAGTAACAGTGCAGCTGTCGTGTAGTAACCATCAAATAAAATAATTTTTATTTCATTTTTATTATATAATTGCAATTTTATGTTATTTGAGTGAAAAATAACAGATATTCTAGCAAACATAACCTTACTTAACCTATCCTAACCTAACATAATATACCTCAGGCAGTAAACCATGTTCCAAATATAATAGATTTTTAGTGTTTGAAAAGAATCAATCTGGAAAGAAATATTTGAAAAAGAACGAAAGATATTCTGCTGGTTAGGCACATATGACTCTCCATTAGAACGTAAGAATAAAGGAAACTGTAGAAGGCCAATTGGACCATATGAGGCATCTCCTATCAATATCCACCCAAACCTATTCATATATATGTCAAACCTATGCTTGAAACAATCAAGGGATCCTAAATCTATTATGTTATGTGGTAATTGGTTCCACCAGTCAACAATCCCGTTATTGAACCAGTATTTACCCAGGTCTTTTCTAAATCTAAACTCGTCTCATTTATACACACATTGTTTCGTGTTCTATTATGTGTTCATAAATTAAATACCCTATTAATATCTCCTTAACAGAGAAATCATACTAACGTGATATATCAATGAGAATTTCTACAGGAGCCATGATGAGGATTCGAACCTATGCGCTGGGCATTCCCAGAAACGAAGTTTATTTCTAAGTTTGTCATAGCAAAGTATCTCGTACATTTGTATAAATAAAAATGGAAATGTTCGTTTGTGCATAACCGCTAATCTCCGAAAGATCTTCACCGATTGCTTTGAAAATTTTCACACAACGTTCCATTCGCATCTGCGCAGGTTTGTATATATGTACTATATAGATGTCACGTCTGTGACGATTAAAAAAAAAACATGCTTTTTCTGACAAACTGTGTTCTTCAAGTGAGGGAATTCTTCAAAACCTCTTTACTGATTGCTTTGAAATTTTGACACAACGTTGCATTCGAATAGGCGCATCTTTTTATATATCTAATATATACATACCTCACCTGTGACAGGAAAAAACATGTTTTTTTTTTTAAACAGCACCATCTGTTGGACGTAAAAGCAACACACACTGTAATCTCTGAAAGTTCTTCACCGATTGCTTTGAAAGTTTGACACAATGTTGCATTCGAATAGACGTGTCTTTTAATAATCCTACTATATAGATGCCATTCATTTGACAGGTAAAAACATGCGTTTTTGGAAAACAGCGCCATCTCTTGCACATAATAGCAACATGCACTCTAGACCAAATATGTCACGAATTCCATTTCAATGTTTCCAATTACATTGATACATTTTATTTTCATAGATTTCTATTTAATTAATTTTTTATTGAACTATTTTGTGTGGCATTGTGTTGGAATTGAGCTGTGTTATTTACAATACCGTTCATTTCGTAAGTATAAGTCAACCCGTTCTCGCAAATTCGTAAAGTCAATATTGACTTATTAACTACGTGAATAGGTGATATACTAAACATAATAGATACCCTTAAAAAGATTCATAGAAAACACCGACCTTACCTAACCTTGTTAGTATCTTAAGATAAGCATCTTATTGCTTCGTAATTACAATTATTACTTAACCTATACCTATTATAGGTTAGGTAATAATTGTAATTACGAAGCAATAAGATCCTTATCTTAACATACTAAGTAGGTTAGGTAAGGTCGGTGTTTTCTATGAAGCTTTTTAAGGGTATCTATGGAGACCAAATTGATCTTAAGTTAGATCTACCCACCCCACCTCCATCTGAAGCCAGAACTTTGCTTTAGCAAAATGGGATCGATTTCAAAACCTCACTTTAGTGTGGCAAAGAAACTCTGATGTTCCCAAAGACATTAATCAGGCAGAACAAGATTTTTCAAAACTATTCAAAGTGCAGCTAACCACTCAATTCCACTGAATAAGCAGTCCACACGACACCACAAAGATCAATGGTACAATTGCGAACGTATCAAAGAACTCGATCATTGACTCAAGAGAACAAGGAAGCTATACAAAAAGCGACCAAGTGACCTTAACAGGACCTTACATCAAGGAACATGTGCTCCAAAAGAACAGGCTAATAAAAGAACAAAAGTGGCTGTACTGGTGTTCACATCTGAATGAACACACTTCTCATGGAGAGATATGGCAGCAAATCCACCGGGCCAAGGGAAATAAAACACCCAAGGCCCCACACCCTTAGGATCCTCTACAGGAAGCAAAAGTATTGACAACCTGGATAGCAGAAAGTGCAGCCAGTAATCAGTTTCAACCAGATGTATTAGCCGTGAAAACAGGATTAGAGGAAGAAAGGTGGCACAGAATCCTTACAGCAGGTGCAGAAGTCTATGACACTAATACTCCTTTTATGTGGGATGAGCTGAATCGGGCTAAGAAAAACTCCAAAGATACATCCACTGGAGAAAACAAAATACCCTATAAAATGAATAGAAATCTCGGCCCAGAGGGAGACACTGCATACCTTAGGTTAATTAATTTAGCCTTGACTTCTCAAACTAGACCTACAGCTTGGAATAGAGCAGACATAGTGCTTATCACAAAACCCAAAGTTTCAGCTAATCAAAGGCCCGTCTCTCTCCAAAGCTGTGCAACCAAGATGCCTAACAGAATTGCTATCAACAGACTTGAGTGGAAAAGGCCTAAACTTCATCATGATATGTATGTCTATATAGGAGGGGTTGGCAGAGTGGAATGTATTACAGCTCTGTTAGCCCACTTGAATGACAGACCTGGAATGCTGATATTCCTGGACCTCGAGAAACCCTGTGAACTGGCTAGCGCCCCAGCTATTCTCTGCTGCCTCATCGACAAAGAGGTCAAAGGCAACCTGGTCTCCTGGACCAAAAAACAGTCTCATAAACAGAGAAGCATGAGGGAAACTTCTTGGCAATGTTTCTGAATACAGAAGACATGAAAATGGTACATCGCAAGGAGGCATTCTGATTCTCCTTCTCTTCAACTGTTTAATGTAAAGAATAATGAGGCTGAAACTCCCTCAACACTGCAGGCTGCTAAACTTCGGGGACGATTTTGTCATCATCATAAAAGGAAAGGATGCGTCGCGCTTTGCACCCAAATGCTTAGACTCCATCAGTGAAGAGGCAAAGCAGATTGGTATCAAACTCAACCCCACAAAGAAACCACAACAACCCCGTACCCGTAAAAATAGCGAAGCCCAACATCGAACTCACAGTACACGGTCAACGAATTGAATGGGTGGACACTTATTAGAATCTAGAAATAATCCTGGACACACATAAATTTTAATGCTGAGGTCACTTACTTAAGAGAGAACTGCGGCCAGGACGGCAATCCTCAGGTTGCTACCCACCTTCTCTGGTGGAGCCAATCTGCAAGTCCTTAGCACATACTATGTACAGGCAGTCAGCTCAGTGATCGACTATGCCGCACCTGCATTCACAAGACTTTTCCACAACAGTGGAAAAAGCTTGAAATAATCCAAAACAATGCTATGAGATCTACCCTGGGATCCCCGATATGGACCCACTTGAAACTCTATGAATGGAAACAGGTTTGCCCTCTCTTCAAGAAAGAATATCACAAAGAACATGTACGATTATCAGTAAGACAATTATTTCTCTTGATGCAGTCCTAGTCCGGCAAGCCTTGGTGGTTGGACTTGGCCAAAATATCGAAAACTTTTGGCCTTTTAGGTCGAGAATGTCCTATACAGACCACAATTAAAAAGCATGATTCTTGATAGAGGGAGGTGATCAATCACCCCCAAACTACACTTGTTCCCCCCCGTGGGAGGAGCCTACCTTCAAATTAATAAAAGATCTTCAATTGAAAAAGGCTGCCGATGATCCAACAATCCTAAGTCGAATCAAAGAAAAGCATATGAGCATCATTGCAGTAATAGGAGCCACCAACATCCTCACAGACGGATCGGTGGACTCAGAATATAAGAGTGCGGGCGCTGCTCTTTGCACGGACAGCGAACAGGTATACTGACTGGCACGAAGAGAGGCATATAGAGACTGGGAGGACCAGTATCATCAACCCAAACTGAGCTGTTTGCTATACAATAGGCATTCGCATATGTGATTCAACAAAACACTCAAAATGCAATCATACACACACAGACTCAAGAGCTGCATTTCAAATATTAGAAAAAAGCAGTGGAAACACAACGTTAAAATAATTACCACCAGTTTTTATCTTGGAGCAGTCGCTAAAGGCAAAAGACTCAACATCACCCTAAACTGGATCTCATCCTTGTTGGAAACCCATTAATGAGAAAGCCAATGAAATTGCTAAATTGGCAACTCGTCATCCAGTGATTCATAAAAACAATCCAACCCAGCCTAGAGTATATGAAAAACACCATCACCAAAAAACTCCCACACCTCAACGTAGCCCATCTACACCAGAGAATAGCAAATGGTTCGCCCTCTGCAATATGGCATCTTCAGGCCACCAAGTTAGAAAAGTTAAACATCACAAAAGGAATCCACAGGGGACAAAGCAGTTCAGTTATATAGACTACGTCTAAGTTACAGATGCAACTGGGAGATTGGTGAACCCAGAACAGAGACAGAGAATGCATCTTCTGCCAGACTTTAACAGAAAAGCCACTACTTCTTTTTCTCTTGGAATGTGAAGCAACCAACGAACTTAGAAGAACTTTAAGAATCCCTGAATCTTGCAGTAACCACCTTGAAGTCAACAACACTGCCACTCTTCTGGTCAAAAAAGGTGTACAGCAGCTGGACACCCTCATAAATGCTCTCAAGCAGTAGCCTCCCCCACCGTAGCAGCCTGACGATTAAATGCGACCTCATCACACAGTATACATTTACTAAACAAAAAAATCTACCATTTACGGGCTATTCATGCCCGTGCCACCTCCTGCGTGGGTTTAATCTTCATCAATCAGACTTCTAATATTCATCCCTCTGAAGATGTATTACTGTATACGAAAGTACTTAAATGATCTTATTAATTCCTTCGTTGTCAAACATTGTTATACACACAGAATGCAAGGCCTGAATTGTCTAAGAGTTAGAATCATTTTCCTAATTTTCAGATATTTTTTAAAATTTGGTTTATATAATATTTTTATATTAAGGACATAGAGGGTCCCGGTAGTACAGTCGGATTCGTTCTCGACTCACAATCGAGAATTCTGGGCTAGAATCCTGTTTTTTCTTTTTAGTTCAATTCAATTATTTTGCACCCCCCCCCCCATACACCACAATTCATTTAGCTAAGCAAGTTACAATCTTGATGAGCTAGTTACAAAATGAAATGCATTTCGTCATATCAGGATTGGGCTCGAGACCGACCACATGTACAGTTTTTAATTTAAGCAACTGACATATGTGGAGAGCTAAAGTCACAATTGACATCTTTATCCTACACACCGCCCCCTCTCCCCCCCCCCCTATCTAATAGACAGCGGTGGATAGGTTATAATCACTCAGATACTACCTGCGGTTAGCAAACTGGGGATATTTGGCCAAGACTTCTGGCAGCAGATAATTTTGAATTAAATATTTACACATATCTTGAACATTTGTTATAGAATTGTCTCTGAATACATCTTACATTTTTTCACACTCCATCACATAGTGACGGAGGGTGTGCGAAAAATTTTGTTGACACAGTTTTTATTATCTCCGTCAGCAGATAATGAAAATTCCCAGAGATACTTGTAACCGAGTCTAAGCCGAGCAATAGTAACATGTAGAAATCTGCTAATTTTATTTGATGATCCATAGATGTGTGGCTCCTCTCGTATGATAGAATGATGATAGATGGAATTACTGGTGTCGATTTTACTTTGCCTCATATCTACAAGAGTTTGTTGAAATTCTTGGTGTTCTATTGCACTCAGACTGCTTATTGACAATCTAAGGTTATACTCAATTTCTCCTTTAAAGACAGATTCTTTGGCAATCTCATGAGCTCTGTCACGCATTCGGAGGCCAACATGAGATGGAGTTCACATGAAATGAACTCTGTTACCATCATTAATAATTTTGTTGTATTTGTGTCTAGCTTCAGACACGAGCATGTTACAGTTACGTCTTAAAGAGTTGAGAGCAATTTTAAGGATGATAAAAAGTCACTTACAATTTATGTATCAAGTTTGGAAACTTTAACACATTTCATTGCAAGAAGCAAGGGAAATAGTTTCGGTCTGAAGGGTAGAGGCCCAGTTGTTTATACGGACTCCCGCACTCAAAATATAAACCATTGCCCATTGTCAGGACAACTGCACTTCCAGCTCCACCCGTGGGGCGCTGTAGGGAACCATCAGTGTATATGATTTGAGAGAGAGAGAATGCTCTGTGGACAGAGCATCAATATGGCTTGAGGCGTTGAGCTTTGCCTCAAGACGAAGCTTAGCTGATCTCTAATTTGCTTCTTGGGTGGAAAGGGAGGGATTAAAATTAGAAAGCGTGTAGTCTCCCACAGGGCAGGAAAGTGCGTTTTTGTGTTTCTTGCTACAATATTCACTTTCAATAAAGAAATTGTGGAGGGATTCTGTTCAAAGGTTAGGATGAGTTAGCCTAGGCCATTTTATTCCAATTTGACAGTTATTTTCAGTAACACGATCAACGAGGCACGGAATATTAAGTTCCTTTCTAATGTTAAGTATCCTTTTGGTACGAGGGCACCCAAGGATTATCCTCATGACTTCGTTCTGCACTTTTTCAAGCCTTCCCAGTTTTTTGAAGCATCAAGGCAAGCAGAGGTGCAGCTTAATCCACTAAATATCTAACGTATGCAAGGAACATCATTTTGACAATGTTGCCACTGGCACCACAGCCTGAGTGATAACCTGCAACAGCCACGAGACTTCTGAGCCTCTATTAACACTGATGACAGAGTCTGAATACAACAGAACCATACAGTGGCACCTCAAGGCCAAGGTATTTAAATCTGTTAACGTAGACAAGCTGGGAGATATCATACCGTTGCACCTTGCGAACAGCTTCTCTCTGCCTGGGTTAACGCAGATTTAGTATCTTTGTTTTCTCTGCAGAGATAACTAAACCTAGGTCCTGACATGAGTCTAATACAGAGTGAACAGTGTTCTGCGTCTAAGCATACCCAGTGGTGTGTATCATAATATCATCAGCAAAGCTAATGATGTGCTAATGACGTTGGGTTTCCTCGGTACAGAGTTAAACAGCGTGTTTAATTATTTGTTATTTATATATTTATTTATTGATTTATATGTGTTCTTACATTCTTGTACAACTGTCAAGGCAAGCAATACGATATTAAATAAGGTAGGACAGAGTACGCCTTCCTGTGGGGTGCCAAGTTCGATGTCTCTTGCTACAATCCAATGCCCCTGGAAACATACAGATGACTTCCTGTTGGATAAGTCACCCCTGATCCAATAAAGAAGTCGACCACCAATATTCATTCTTGCAAGCTCACTCAAGATAACATCTTGATTTGCAATATCAAAGGCCAACTTGAGATCTAAGAGGGTGGTATATGACTTTTCAGTATGCTGGGTAAGAAAAGTGGTAATGCAATGATGCACATTCCTTCCATGCATAAAGCCATATGTCTGGCAGGAAATTCATGGTTCCTATTTTATTGAGGAGACGGTTCAGGACTTATCTAGAATGTTTTACAAATGTAGATATAAAGGAAAATTGGGCAGAAAGCATTCCTTTGATTTGTCTTGGAAATTGGAACTTTCCGGTTTGGTGCCTTCTTTTGATAATTACTTACTAATTACTTGGGAATTGGAATGATTGAACTGTTGGTCCAAGAGATAGGAAGTTCCCCAGTAACATAGCTCATATTATAATTCTCAAAAATCCTGGGAGGCACAGAAATGGATGGGCGAGTTTCCTTTCACCTAATGCCTCTGTCCACTTAGCAGTAAATAGGTTTACATGTGTTAGTCAGCTTGTTGTGAGGATGCATCCTGGTAAGGGTGGGATGGGCATCGATATAAGCCTAATATATACTGTATGTATAAACTGACTGCCTGTCCCCAGGCACAATTAATTATTATATTATTATTATTATTATATTAGGTTAAGTTTAATCATATTTGTATGTTAGTTTTCACTTAAATTAAACCAATAAAATCATATTCAATATAATGGAAAGCTTAATAATTCCATAAGAAAAAAATAGAAAAGTGTATAATTTGAGGAAAATCGAGTACCACAGATCAGGTCAAGCAGCGCGTTCTGGCTACTGGTACATTACCTTTCACACCCACTTACACGTATATGTCTCTCCTACTATGACTGGGTAACATAAGCCCTATTGGAACTATATAGTAGGCATCCGTCAAACCGTGGGGTTATGGAGTTGCTCCCTTGGTGTCTAGTTGTTGTAGTCTAGTTGGATTCATCGCCTGCTGTGGCTGTGAAGGCCAACCCAAGAATGACAGTCCCGACTGCAGCGAGCGCAGATAAACGCCGAATCGGGTGCGTCTGACAGTGGTGGAGACCTCCTCATAAGTCTTTTATCCTCCGCCTGTTTCTTCGATTCATTCCCGAATTGCTGGAGTCCCTTCTTCACTTTGCATCTCCAGGCAGATCTGTCCGCAGCTGCTGCCTCCCAAGTGTTGATGTCGATGGTTATCTGCTTGAGATCTTTGAAACGCAGCTGAGGTTTTCCTGTGGGTCTCCTTCCTAATGCCAGTTCTCCATACAAGAGGTCTTTGGTATGCAGCCATCTTCCATGCATGTGACATGTCCCCGCCATCGCATGCATCTCTGCTTCAGGAGAGTGAATATTGAAGGGACTCCTCCCGCCAAACACACACCGAAACTACGACGTTGGTACAACGTTTGAACAAGTTTTAACACCTCCTAACCAGTTATAACAACCAATATAGCAGGTTGTAACAACGTTCTAATACGTCATAAACACGTTAAGCCAAGATGTAACAACTTTATTACAAGTTGTAACACGCGGAAAATTGAGACAGTTTTGGTTTGTGTTTCCAGGGATGTTCTCTCTAGTACTGTGTTGTTGGTGACGTGGTCTTTCCACGTGATGTCAAGGATGTGTCCCAGGTTCCGCATGTGAAAGGTATTGAGCCGTCTCTCCTCGCGAGAGCGCAGGGTCCAGTATTCCGAGCCGTAGAGAAGTGTGATCACCACACATGCCATGTAGACTTGTGCCTTGGTGTGCACTGTCAGTTTGGCATTTTTCCAAACGCACTTTGTGAGCCTGGCCAGTGTTGTTGCGGCCTTCATGATCCGCCTGTTGAGTTCAGTGTCCAGGGAAAGGGTGTCTGAGATTGTGGAGCCCAGGTACACAAACTCGTGAACTGACTCCAACACATAGTCTGCTATGTTTATACAGGGGTAGTTCATTGACGTCTTGTCCCATTACCTGTGGGACAAGACAGGTAATGGGACAAGACGTCCATGATCTGATTGTCTTCTTCAGGCTGATTGTCCGTCCGAATGCTTAACAGGCCTGCAGCAGCCTGAATAGCTGCTGCAGGCTTTCTGCTGTGTGTGTGGGTGATCGCTGCGTCGTCGGCGAAGAGGAACTCCCTGAGGATTAACCTCTGTACTTTCGTCTGTCCTCGGAGTCTGGATAGATTTAGAGCTATCCATTAGATCTTGTTCGGAGATAGATGCCCTCTGTGGTTGTCCCAAAGGCATGCTTGACGAGGATCGCGAAGAAGATACAGGGTTGGAGCAAGAACGCACCCTTATTTAACACCACTGTTGATGTTGAATGGTTCAGAAGTTGAGCTGTCGTACACGACTGTTCGTTCATGTCCTTGTGGAACGATTGTATCATGCTGAGTAGGGTGGGTGGACAGCAAATTTTGGCAAAGATCTTGAAGAGTCCGTCCCTGCTCACGAGGTTGAAGGCCTTTGTAAGGTCAATGAAGGCAAAGTACAAGGCTTTTCTCTACTCCCTGCACTTTTCTTGAAGCTGTCTCAGGGAGAACACCATGTCAGTGGTCGACCTCTCTGCTCGGAAACCACACTGTGACTCAGGGTACACTCTTTCAGCAAGAATCTGAAGCCTGACCAAGACGACCCTAGCAGAGTTGGCCGACGACGCTGAGGAGGGAGATGCCGCGATAGTTGTTTACATCGCTTCTGTCACCTTTATTTTTGTAGAGAGTGATTATGTTTGCATCTCTCATGTCTTGTGGCACCGAGCCCTCCCTCCAGCACTGGCACAGAAGTTCCTGAAGCTCAGTTTGAAATGTTACACGAGCACCCTTGAGAACTTCATGGCAGAATCTCCTGGGGCCTGCCCTGAGGAAAGTGAATCCACTGCTTTTTCAACTTCTTCCACAGTCGGTTCAAGATCAAGTTCTTCCATGATGGGCAGGCACTCGATTGCATCCAAAGCCTCTACGCTGACCATGTTGTATCTGGAGTAGAGTTTGGAGTAATGTTCCACCCACCGATTCATCTGTTGATCACGGTCTTTAACGATCTCTCCAGTGATGGCCGTCACTGGAGAGATCATTCAGAGGAGCCGTCCTGTTTTGTGTAGGGCCTTTTGCCTATTTGATTTGTGCCTCTTGTGTTGCCGACAATAGCCGCGGTCTGGATGCTGGAACAAAGTCAAAGCCAGTAATCATTAGTACAGCGCCTCGCAGTTTGTTGAACTCTATTGCGAGCAGTACGGAGGACCTTTAGGTTCCTTTCTGAGGGCAGGTTCTTGTAGGATGAGAGAGCTCGTCTCTTTTCCTCTACGAGGTGTAACAGTTCCCCTGCAATGGATTTGAACCAATTCGCTGACGTGTTCTGCCTCTTACCGAAGGTGGATATGGCAGTGTTGAAAATAAATAGCGCCCCTGAGATGTGACCACCTCTCACTTGCGCTATCGCAGGGTGGTACAGGAAGGTCATTTACCAGCACAGCAGTGAATTCCTCCACCTTGTGAAGGCCACGGGTCTTGTTTACGTTACTGCTTGGTCTTCTCTCCTTCTTTAATCTGTGGATTTTCCGTGGCTGGAACTTTACTCTGCAAACGACGAGAGAGTTGTTGGTGTCACAATCTGCGCTCTGGAAGCTGCGGGTCAGTTTGACGTTTCTCAGATTGCTAAGCCCCATAAGCACCAGGTCGAGTTGGTGCCTATGCTTAGACCTCGGGTGTCTCCTGGAAACCTTATGCTGGGGCTTGGTGTCGAAGAAGGAATTGGTGATGCAGAGATCATGACGACAACAGAACTCCAGGGAGGCGCTGCCCACTCTCATTCATCTTCCCAAATCCAAACTGGCCCAGGCAGGAAGGCCAAGAGCTGTGATCAGAACCAACTCTTGCATTAATGTCTCCCAGGAGGAAGACTGGCTCTTGTTGACGCATGTCTCTGAGAGTTAGGCCGAGGTCATCATAGAACTCGTCCTTCTCTCTGGTAGAGGAGGTCAGTATTGGTGCATAGGCGTTGATGAGGCTGACCATTCCTGTTGCTGCTGTATGAAGGTGAAGTTTGATGATCCTTGCAGACCCTTCCGTGGGCGGTACTATGGACCCTAACAACCTGTACCTGATGGCAAAGCCAATGCCATGTTCCCTTCTCTTCTGGATGTTTGCCCTGCCAGAAGAATGTAAAGTCCTTCTCTCGTATGCTGCCGGTCGCGGGCAAACGTGTCTCCTGCAGGGCGACTGTGTCCATCTGGAGGCTGCTAAGTTCATTGTAGATCACAGCTGTCGTGCGGGCGTCGTTCACATCCAGTGGATCTTCCGAGAGACCCGGTGTCATAGTTCTAACATTCCATGTGCCCAGTTTGAGAGCTGGGTGACTCTGTGTTTTCTTTTGCCTGGTGCATGGTTGACGATCCGCTTTTTGGATTGTGCCCTAAGCCCCACGCACTCAGCGGAGCAAGTGGACCATTACGGGACAGCACCTTATTGGCTGGGGGTTGCTCAGCTTGAGGTGGGATGTAGCTGTACTATGAAATCGGATGATTTCTCACACCGACGGAAGCATCCCCTGGTGCCTCACAGATCTATGCCAATTGAGTGGTAGGCGCCGGTAACTGTCGCTTCCCGTGCAGAGCCATCGCCTGCTGGAGAGTCCCCTCCAGGGCACAGGCCTTGGCAGTAATTATGGAGAACCGGCTGTTGCCTATGCTGCAGATCCACCCTCTCCACGCCACCGACGTCATCCAAGGGAAGGGCAGGCGCCGATACGCTTGGCACCAGTGTCGTCGCAAGAGTTACCTGAATCTAGCTGTAAACAGCTGCAAACTGCCTCAGGGACTCCAACTCCTGATTTTTCCTTAGGGTTGACTCCCGAAGCCTTTCCCATGAGCGGGTTTAACCGGATGACAGGAGAGGTCTGAATTCGGGATTTTCCTTCCCCTAGATGAGCTGCCTTCCCAGGCTAACGAGTCCCATCTGCTCAAAGCAACTGGTTTTAAGGTGCCAGAGACCCACCTTCGCCCCTTCTCCTGTTTGTAGAAGCAGTTCCGCCAGGCCTAGACGCTAAGCCACACGTGCAGACCAGGAGCTGGACTTGGTTGTCTGAGGAAGAACAACAGCGTGTTTCTTCCTGAACATAGGAAGAAACACGCTGGATGAATGGTCTCAACCTGGAGATGCTGAGGATCCTAGAGGACGCTCATTGGCAGGTCATGACTCTTCTATTGAAACTAATGTGTTATTAATCACTTACACACTGAAGGTGAATAAAGAACTTTTATATGGAAGGATATGGAATGAAATCAATGAACAGGTTGTAGGGGCAAACATTGTTTATATTTTCATAAGTGGATAAGATTGAGGGAGGGAATTGTCAGGGTAAAGCGCCAAGCTATTAGACAATATAGCCTGGAAGAGGTCAGAATTAAGGATTTTGGATGGGATGGGGGAAAGGAATGGTGCCCAAACACTTGGACGGTCGGGGGATTGAACGCAGACCTGAATGAAGCGAGACCGTTGCTCTACCGTCCGACACAACTGGTTGGGTAGATATAATAGAGAAATAAGGGGAGACTTTTCTGCCAGACAAACTGTGACTAACAAGGAGGACACGACAAACTAAATGTGGAACGCGTAAACACACACAAACTAGAACAAACTTTTTCAGTGTCAGAGTAGTTAACAGGTGGAATACATTAGGTAGTGATGTGGTGGAGGCTGACTCTATACACAGTTTCAAATGTAGATATGATAGAGCCCAGTTGGCTCAGGAATCTGTACACCAGTTGATTGACAGTTGAGAACCAAGACCAAAGAGCCAGAGCTCAACCCCCGCACGCACAACTAGGTGAGTACAAGCAGAGTTAACAAACACACAAACGCCGGTTTAACCCAAGCCTCCGTGGCACAATTGGTTAGCGCGTTCGGCTGTTAACCGAAAGGTTGGTGGTTCGAGCCCACCCGGGGGCGGCTGTTTTGAAGTTTGTTAAACTTCACTTGTTTGAGAAAATGAGAACAATTATATAATTATTTTCTTAACATGGATGAGTTTACCAAAAGTTTACCAAGAGTTTAGCAAGGAATAAATGTGGGAGTATTATAGAGAGAGAAGCTGCTGGTGATCCAAGGATATAATCTTGGTGCTGGCTCTGGCTGCTGGTGACCCAAGGATATAATCTTGGTGATGGCTCTGGCTGCTGGTGACCCAAGGATATAATCTTGGTGCTGGCTCTGGCTGTTGGTGACCCAAGGATATAATCTTGGTGATGGCTCCAGCTGCTGGTGACCCAAGGATATAATCTTGGTGATGGCTCCAGCTGCTGGTGACCCAAGGATATAATCTTGGTGATGGCTCTGGCTGCTGGTGACCCAAGGATATAATCTTGGTGATGGCTCTGGCTGCTGGTGACCCAAGGATATAATCTTGGTGATGGCTCCAGCTGCTGGTGATCCAAGTATATAATCTTGGTGATGGCTCTGGCTGCTGGTGACCCATGGATATAATCTTGGTGCTGGCTCTGGCTGTTGGTGACCCAAGGATATAATCTTGGTGATGGCTCCAGCTGCTGGTGACCCAAGGATATAATCTTGGTGATGGCTCCGGCTGCTGGTGACCCAAGGATATAATCTTGGTGATGGCTCCAGCTGCTGGTGGCCCAAGGATATAATCTTGGTGATGGCTCCGGCTGCTGGTGACCCAAGGATATAATCTTGGTGATGGCTCTGGCTGCTGGTGACCCAAGGATATAATCTTGGTGATGGCTCTGGCTGCTGGTGACTCAAGGATGTAATCTGTGTGACGGCTCTGGCTGGTGGTGACCCAAGGATATAATCTTGGTGATGGCTCCGGCTGCTGGTGACCCAAGGATATAATCTTGAAGATGGCTCTGGCTGCTGGTGACTCAAAGATATAATCTTGGTGATGGCTCTGGCTCCTGGTGACTCAAGGATATAATCTTGGTGACGGCTCTGGCTGCTGGTGACCCAAGGATATAATCTTGGTGATGACTCCAGCTGCTGGTGACCCAAGGATATAATCTTGGTGATGGCTCCGGCTGCTGGTGTCCCAAGGATATAATCTTGGTGATGGCTCTGGTTGCTGGTGACTCAAGGATATAATCTTGGTGACGGCTCTGGCTGGTGGTGACCTAAGGATATAATCTTGGTGATGGCTCCGGCTGCTGGTGACCCAAGGATATAATCTTGGTGATGGCTCTGGCTGCTGGTGACCCAAGGATATAATCTTGGTGATGGCTCTGGCTGCTGGTGACTCAAGGATGTAATCTGTGTGACGGCTCTGGCTGGTGGTGACCCAAGGATATAATCTTGGTGATGGCTCCGGCTGCTGGTGACCCAAGGATATAATCTTGAAGATGGCTCTGGCTGCTGGTGACTCAAAGATATAATCTTGGTGATGGCTCTGGCTCCTGGTGACTCAAGGATATAATCTTGGTGACGGCTCTGGCTGCTGGTGACTCATGGATATAATCTTGGTGATGGCTCCAGCTGCTGGTGACCCAAGGATATAATCTTGGTGATGACTCCAGCTGCTGGTGACCCAAGGATATAATCTTGGTGATGGCTCTGGCTGCTGGTGACTCAAGGATATAATCTTGGTGACGGCTCTGGCTGCTGGTGACTCAAGGATATAATCTTGGTGACGGCTCTGGCTGGTGGTGACCTAAGGATATAATCTTGGTGATGGCTCTGGCTGCTGGTGACTCAAGGATATAATCTTGGTGATGGCTCCGGCTGCTGGTGACCCAAGGATATAATCTTGGTGATGGCTCTGGCTGCTGGTGACCCAAGGATATAATCTTGGTGATGGCTCTGGCTGCTGGTGACTCAAGGATGTAATCTGTGTGACGGCTCTGGCTGGTGGTGACCCAAGGATATAATCTTGGTGATGGCTCCG
This sequence comes from Procambarus clarkii, assembly GCF_040958095.1. NCBI lineage: Eukaryota > Metazoa > Arthropoda > Malacostraca > Decapoda > Cambaridae > Procambarus > Procambarus clarkii. Next base: position 37,153,824 of record NC_091173.1, read on the forward strand.
GCTGCTGGTGACCCAAGGATATAATCTTGAAGATGGCTCTGGCTGCTGGTGACTCAAAGATATAATCTTGGTGATGGCTCTGGCTCCTGGTGACTCAAGGATATAATCTTGGTGACGGCTCTGGCTGCTGGTGACTCATGGATATAATCTTGGTGATGGCTCCAGCTGCTGGTGACCCAAGGATATAATCTTGGTGATGACTCCAGCTGCTGGTGACCCAAGGATATAATCTTGGTGATGGCTCTGGCTGCTGGTGACCCAAGGATATAATCTTGGTGATGGCTCTGGCTGCTGGTGACTCAAGGATATAATCTTGGTGATGGCTCCGGCTGCTGGTGACCCAAGGATATAATCTTGGTGATGGTTCTGGCTGCTGGTGACCCAAGGATATAATCTTGGTGATGGCTCTGGCTGCTGGTGACTCAAGGATGTAATCTGTGTGACGGCTCTGGCTGGTGGTGACCCAAGGATATAATCTTGGTGATGGCTCCGGCTGCTGGTGACCCAAGGATATAATCTTGAAGATGGCTCTGGCTGCTGGTGACTCAAGATATAATCTTGGTGATGGCTCTGGCTCCTGGTGACTCAAGGATATAATCTTGGTGACGGCTCTGGCTGCTGGTGACTCATGGATATAATCTTGGTGATGGCTCCAGCTGCTGGTGACCCAAGGATATAATCTTGGTGATGACTCCAGCTGCTGGTGACCCAAGGATATAATCTTGGTGATGGCTCTGGCTGCTGGTGACCTCAAGGATATAATCTTGGTGACGGCTCTGGCTGCTGGTGACTCAAGGATATAATCTTGGTGATGGCTCTGGCTGCTGGTGACCTAAGGATATAATCTTGGTGATGGCTCTGGCTGCTGGTGACCTCAAGGATATAATCTTGGTGATGGCTCCGGCTGCTGGTGACCCAAGGATATAATCTTGGTGATGGCTCTGGCTGCTGGTGACCCAAGGATATAATCTTGGTGATGGCTCTGGCTGCTGGTGACTCAAGGATATAATCTGTGTGACTGGCTCTGGCTGCTGGTGACCCAAGGATATAATCTTGGTGATGGCTCCGGCTGCTGGTGACCCAAGGATATAATCTTGAGTGATGGCTCTGGCTGCTGGTGACTCAAGATATAATCTTGGTGATGGCTCTGGCTCCTGGTGACTCAAGGATATAATCTTGGTGACGGCTCTGGCTGCTGGTGACTCAAGGATATAATCTTGGTGATGGCTCCAGGCTGCTGGTGACCCAAGGATATAATCTTGGTGATGGCTCCAGCTGCTGGTGACCCAAGGATATAATCTTGGTGATGGCTCTGGCTGCTGGTGACCCAAGGATATAATCTTGGTGACGGCTCTGGCTGGTGGTGACCCTAAGGATATAATCTTGGTGATGGCTCCGGCTGCTGGTGACCCAAGGATATAATCTTGGTGATGGCTCTGGCTGCTGGTGACCCAAGGATATAATCTTGGTGATGGCTCTGGCTGCTGGTGACCCAAGGATATAATCTTGGTGATGGCTCTGGCTGCTGGTGACCCAAGGATATAATCTTGGTGATGGCTCCTGGCTGCTGGTGACCCAAGGATATAATCTTGGTGATGGCTCTGGCTGCTGGTGACTCAAGAATATAATCTTGGTGATGGCTCTGGCTGCTGGTGACTCAAGGATATAATCTTGGTGACGGCTCTGGCTGCTGGTGACTCAAGGATATAATCTTGGTGATGGCTCTGGCTGCTGGTGACCCAAGGATATAATCTTGGTGATGGCTCCAGCTGCTGGTGACCCAAGGATATAATCTTGGTGATGGCTCCGGCTGCTGGTGACCCAAGGATATAATCTTGGTGATGGCTCTGGCTGCTGGTGACCCAAGGATATAATCTTGGTGATGGCTCTGGCTGCTGGTGACTCAAGGATATAATCTTGGTGACGGCTCTGGCTGGTGGTGACCTAAGGATATAATCTTGGTGATGGCTCCGGCTGCTGGTGACCCAAGGATATAATCTTGGTGATGGCTCTGGCTGCTGGTGACCCAAGGATATAATCTTGGTGATGGCTCTGGCTGCTGGTGACCCAAGGATATAATCTTGGTGATGGCTCTGATTGCTGGTGACCCAAGGATATAATCTTGGTGATGGCTCTGGATGCTGGTGACCCAAGGATATAATCTTGGTGATGGCTCTGACTGCTGGTGACTCAAGAATATAATCTTGGTGATGGCTCTGGCTGCTGGTGACTCAAGGATATAATCTTGGTGACCGCTCTGGCTGCTGGTGACTCAAGGATATAATCTTGGTGACGGCTCTGGCTGCTGGTGACTCAAGGATATAATCTTGGTGATGGCTCCAGCTGCTGGTGACCCAAGGATATAATCTTGGTGATGGCTCCGGCTGCTGGTGACCCAAGGATATAATCTTGGTGATGGCTCTGGCTGCTGGTGACCCAAGGATATAATCTTGGTGATAGCTCTGGCTGCTGGTGACCCAAGGATATAATCTTGGTGATAGGCTCTGGCTGCTGGTGACCCAAGGATATAATCTTGGTGATGGCTCTGGCTGCTGGTGACCCAAGGATATAATCTTGGTGATGGCTCTGGCTGGTGGTGACCCAAGGATATAATCTTGGTGATGGCTCTGGCTGCTGGTGACCCAAGGATATAATCTTGGTGATGGCTCTGGCTGCTGGTGACCCAAGGATATAATCTTGGTGATAGCTCTGGCTGCTGGTGACCCAAGGATATAATCTTGGTGATGGCTCTGGCTGCTGGTGACCCAAGGATATAATCTTGGTGACGGCTCCAGCTGCTGGTGACCCAAGGATATAATCTTGGTGATGGCTCTGGTTGCTGGTGACACAAGGATATAATCTTGGTGATGGCTCTGGCTGCTGGTGACCCAAGGATATAATCTTGGTGATCGCTCCAGATGCTGGTGACCCAAGGATATAATCTTGGTGATGGCTATGGCTGCTGGTGACCCAAGGATATATTCTTGGTGATGGCTCCAGATGCTGGTGACCCAAGGATATAATCTTGGTGATGGCTGTGGCTGCTGGTGACCCAAGGATATATTCTTGGTGATGGCTCCAGATGCTGGTGACCCAAGGATATAATCTTGGTGATGGCTATGGCTGCTGGTGACCCAAGGATATAATCTTGGTGATGGCTCTGGCTGCTGGTGACCCAAGGATATAATCTTGGTGATGGCTCCAGATGCTGGTGACCCAAGGATATAATCTTGGTGATGGCTCTGGCTGCTGGTGACCCAAGGATATAATCTTGGTGATGGCTCTGGCTGCTGGTGACCCAAGGATATAATCTTGGTGATGGCTCCAGATGCTGGTGACCCAAGGATATAATCTTGGTGATGGCTCTGATTGCTGGTGACCCAAGGATATAATCTTGGTGATGGCTCTGGCTGCTGGTGACCCAAGGATATAATCTTGGTGATGGCTCTGACTGCTGGTGACTCAAGGATATAATCTTGGTGATGGCTCTGGCTGCTGGTGACTCAAGGATATAATCTTGGTGACGGCTCTGGCTGCTGGTGACTCAAGGATATAATCTTGGTGATGGCTCTGGCTGCTGGTGACTCAAGGATATAATCTTGGTGACGGCTCTGGCTGCTGGTGACCCAAGGATATAATCTTGGTGATGGCTCCGGCTGCTGGTGACCCAAGGATATAATCTTGGTGATGGCTCTGGCTGCTGGTGACTCAAGGATATAATCTTGGTGATGGCTCTGGCTGCTGGTGACTCAAGGATATAATCTTGGTGATCGGCTCTGGCTGCTGGTGACCCAAGGATATAATCTTGGTGATGGCTCCAGGCTGCTGGTGACCCAAGGATATAATCTTGGTGATGGCTCCAGGCTGCTGGTGACCCAAGGATATAATCTTGGTGATGGCTCCGGCTGCTGGTGTCCCAAGGATATAATCTTGGTGATGGCTCTGGCTGCTGGTGACCCAAGGATATAATCTTGGTGATGGCTCTGGCTGCTGGTGACTCAAGGATATAATCTTGGTGACGGCTCTGGCTGGTGGTGACCTAAGGATATAATCTTGGTGATGGCTCCGGCTGCTGGTGACCCAAGGATATAATCTTGGTGATGGCTCTGGCTGCTGGTGACCCAAGGATATAATCTTGGTGATGGCTCTGGCTGCTGGTGACCCAAGGATATAATCTTGGTGATGGCTCTGACTTGCTGGTGACCCAAGAATATAATCTTGGTGATGGCTCTGGCTGCTGGTGACTCAAGGATATAATCTTGGTGACGGCTCTGGCTGCTGGTGACTCAAGGATATAATCTTGGTGATGGCTCTGGCTGCTGGTGACTCAAGGATATAATCTTGGTGATGGCTCCTAGCTGCTGGTGACCCAAGGATATAATCTTGGTGATGGCTCTGGCTGCTGGTGACCCAAGGATATAATCTTGGTGATGGCTCCGGCTGCTGGTGACCCAAGGATATAATCTTGGTGATGGCTCCGGCTGCTGGTGACCCAAGGATATAATCTTGGTGATGGCTCTGGCTGCTGGTGACCCAAGGATATAATCTTGGTGATAGCTCTGGCTGCTGGTGACCCAAGGATATAATCTTGGTGATAGCTCTGGCTGCTGGTGACCCAAGGATATAATCTTGGTGATAGCTCTGGCTGCTGGTGACCCAAGGATATAATCTTGGTGATGGCTCTGGCTGGTGGTGACCCAAGGATATAATCTTGGTGATGGCTCTGGCTGCTGGTGACCCAAGGATATAATCTTGGTGATGGCTCTGGCTGCTGGTGACCCAAGGATATAATCTTGGTGATAGGCTCCATGGCTGCTGGTGACCCAAGGATATAATCTTGGTGATGGCTCTGGCTGCTGGTGACCCAAGGATATAATCTTGGTGACTGGCTCCTAGCTGCTGGTGACCCAAGGATATAATCTTGGTGATGGCTCTGGTTGCTGGTGACACAAGGATATAATCTTGGTGATGGCTCTGGCTGCTGGTGACCCAAGGATATATCTTGGTGATCGCTTCAGATGCTGGTGACCCAAGGATATAATCTTGGTGATGGCTATGGCTGCTGGTGACCCAAGGATATATTCTTGGTGATGGCTCCAGATGCTGGTGACCCAAGGATATAATCTTGGTGATGGCTGTGGCTGCTGGTGACCCAAGGATATAATCTTGGTGATGGCTCTGCTGCTGGTGACCCAAGGATATAATCTTGGTGATGGCTCCAGGCTGCTGGTGACCCAAGGATATAATCTTGGTGATGGCTCTGGCTGCTGGTGACCCAAGGATATAATCTTGGTGATGGCTCCTGGCTGCTGGTGACCCAAGGATATAATCTTGGTGATGGCTCTGGCTGCTGGTGACCCAAGGATATAATCTTGGTGATGGCTCTGGCTGCTGGTGACCCAAGGATATAATCTTGGTGATGGCTCTGGCTGCTGGTGACCCAAGGATATAATCTTGGTGATGGCTCTGATGCTGGTGACCCAAGGATATAATCTTGGTGATGGCTCTGGCTGCTGGTGACCCAAGGATATAATCTTGGTGATGGCTCTGGCTGCTGGTGACTCAAGGATATAATCTTGGTGACGGCTCTGGCTGCTGGTGACTCAAGGATATAATCTTGGTGACGGCTCTGGCTGCTGGTGACCTCAAGGATATAATCTTGGTGATGGCTCCGGCTGCTGGTGACCCAAGGATATAATCTTGGTGATGGCTCCTGATTGCTGGTGACCCAAGGATATAATCTTGGTGATGGCTCTGGCTGCTGGTGACCCAAGGATATAATCTTGGTGATGGCTCTGGCTGCTGGTGACTCAAGGATATAATCTTGGTGATGGCTCTGGCTGCTGGTGACTCAAGGATATAATCTTGGTGATGGCTCTGGCTGCTGGTGACTCAAGGATATAATCTTGGTGACTGGCTCTGGCTGCTGGTGACTCAAGGATATAATCTTGGTGATGGCTCCAGCTGCTGGTGACCCAAGGATATAATCTTGGTGATGGCTCCGGCTGCTGGTGACCCAAGGATATAATCTTGGTGATGGCTCCTGGCTGCTGGTGACCCAAGGATATAATCTTGGTGATGGCTCCTGGCTGCTGGTGACCCAAGGATATAATCTTGGTGATGGCTCTGGCTGCTGGTGACCTAAGGATATAATCTTTGTGATGGCTCCTGGCTGCTGGTGACCCAAGGATATAATCTTGGTGATGGCTCTGCTGCTGGTGACCCAAGGAATATAATCTTGGTGATGGCTCTGGCTGCTGGTGACCCAAGGATATAATCTTGGTGATGGCTCTGGCTGCTGGTGACTCAAGGAATATAATCTTGGTGATGGCTCTGGCTGCTGGTGACTCAAGGATATAATCTTGGTGACGGCTCTGGCTGCTGGTGACTCAAGGATATAATCTTGGTGATGGCTCTCAGCTGCTGGTGACTCAAGGATATAATCTTGGTGATGGCTCCAGGCTGCTGGTGACCCAAGGATATAATCTTGGTGATGGCTCCGGCTGCTGGTGACCCAAGGATATAATCTTGGTGATGGCTCCGGCTGCTGGTGACCCAAGGATATAATCTTGGTGATGGCTCTGGCTGCTGGTGACCCAAGGATATAATCTTGGTGATGGCTCTGGCTGCTGGTGACCCAAGGATATAATCTTGGTGATAGCTCTGGCTGCTGGTGACCCAAGGATATTATCTTGGTGATAGCTCTGGCTGCTGGTGACCCAAGGATATAATCTTGGTGATAGCTCTGGCTGCTGGTGACCCAAGGATAAAATCTTGGTGATGGCTCTGGCTGGTGGTGACCCAAGGATATAATCTTGGTGATGGCTCCGGCTGCTGGTGACCCAAGGATATAATCTTGGTGATGGCTCTGGCTGCTGGTGACCCAAGGATATAATCTTGGCGATGGCTCCAGATGCTGGTGACCCAAGGATATAATCTTGGTGATAGCTCTGGCTGCTGGTGACCCAAGGATATAATCTTGGTGATGGCTCTGGCTGCTGGTGACCCAAGGATATAATCTTGGTGATGGCTCTGGCTACTGGTGACCCAAGGATATAATCTTGGTGATGGCTCTGGCTGCTGGTGACCCAAGGATATAATCTTGGTGATGGCTCTGGCTGCTGGTGACCCAAGGATATAATCTTGGTGATGGCTCTGGCTGCTGGTGACCCAAGGATATAATCTTGGTGATGGCTCTGGCTGCTGGTGACCCAAGGATATAATCTTGGTGATGGCTCTGGCTGCTGGTGACCCAAGGATATAATCTTGGTGATGGCTCTGGCTGCTCTGTGACCCAAGGATATAATCTTGGTGATGGCTCTGGCTGCTAGTGACCCAAGGATATAATCTTGGTGATGGCTCCAGATGCTGGTGACCCAAGGATATAATCTTGGTGACGGCTCCAGATGCTGGTGACCCAAGGATATTATCATGGTAACATAAGATTTCACCTGGGCTGTGCAGAATTATCTCCAGGGTGCACAAACAGACAAGGAATTTACTGGGTATGCAAAGATAACAGGGTAATGTGGGAGAACATCACTAAACTGATGAAAAACATTCGCGAGTCACAGAGATTATCATTCACAGACAGGCTACCAGTGATATATGCGGACTGGGAAAAGTCAACATTGGATAACGACCAAAACTCAGGAACAGATAGTTTAGAGAACCGCAGCAGTAGTGTGGAGGAAGAGGGTATTGTGGTACAAAATAACAGCAATATTACAGAGTCAGGTAATATAAACAATGGGAGCAACAGTGAGACAGAGTGCATAGATGAAGGAATTGGGACGAAAGACGGAGATGGCTCCAATAAAGAGGTAGACAAGACAGACACAGGTATAAATACCTTGAAAAACGCAAAAACTGATAATATTATCTAATTCTACGCTCAAGGAATATGCAAATATGAAAAATTAGGAGCAAAATGCAATTTTCTGCATCCTCGAAAATGCAGGAACATGTTGGCGAGGGGTACATGCCGTTTTGAACGGGGTGTCGATACTTCCACCCTTAATTATGTCAATTTTCAATTAGGGACAAAAAATGCTACAATGTTCAGTGTCCGGATTCCACGTGAGAGGTACACAGCGTTATAGACGGGAAGATCAATATGACACTATTGGAAATTTTTTAGAGGAAGGCAGAAACAGAGTAGAAAATATAAAAGAGAGGAACAGTCAGATGGATCCACTACAGGATCACAGAGGGGAAGGGAGATACCCACATGACTGGAATACAAACTATCAACAAGCACACAGGTGCTACACCACACAACACCCGTCCTACTACCAAAACTGGACGAATCACTTCCAAAACAACACACCCTGGAACTGGGTAGAGTGGGGGGGGGGGAACTACCAAAGCCCACCAGAAGAAACACACAATGTGAGAAATCATTCATATTACCAAACACACAAGGCTTGAAACCAAAATCAAGAAGTAAAGTTAAGTTCATAAATGGCCTCCTAATAGAATCGAACTCAATATTTGGTGCATTTACAGAAACCCACACAAAAGACCACATGGATAGTGAAATCTGGATTCCGAATTATAATCTATACAGATGTGACAGAGTAATTAGGTCAAGTGGAGGAGTAGGTCTGTATATTAAAGAGGAGCTGGCATGCACAGAGCTCTTGAACTCATCCAATGAGGTGGTAGAATTGCTTGGAATCAAGGTAGAAAATATTAATCTACTTATTATTTTAATATACAAACCGCCAGATGCAACAGTTGAGGAATTCACTGAACAGATCCTCAAAATAGAGAATATCCTTGATAACCTAGCAAACCCAGTACCAGATATTATCTTCCTTGGAGACTTCAATCTACCCAGTTTAAAACGGAGAATAGTAAACAATAACATTATAGCAGGAAATCAACCTGGAAATAACCAACCACAAGTCAGAGAACTACTGAGATTCTGTGACAAATTGTCGCTCAGTCAGCAGATTACAGAACCAACTAGGAACAAAAACACGCTGGACCAGATATTCAAGAGCAATGATGAGCTAATCAGAGACATTACTGTCTCAGACACTACGTACTCGGACCACAAGCTCACTGAAATACAAACTAATATTAATAACGGTAGTAGGCTGTTACGACCCTGGATTCCTTAGTTGGGAACCAGAGGTCACATTGAGCTCTAAATAATTACTTTACATTAATTCATAGAATTGGATCATGTGAGAAGAATATTTGATTACAATAACATTTATATCATGGCTCCTTAAACCGAGGGTTTGCCATATTCCCATCGCCCTTGCCAAACGTAAGATGAATCTTGTTTCTCACAGAGCATTCAGACTCTGAGCTTGCTGTTGATTAAATGTAATATTGAACTAGTTATCAGCTATTCTTAGAACTATTAAAGTAACTAATAACGAAGGCGGGTAAAGATCTGTATTGGTTGTAGCTGCACGATCAGCTAGGTATCTTCCGGCAACAACTTTGGGAGTTCTGGGACTGAAGGCTCCTTCGCTCTTCTCTGGACTACTGTGCTGGGGTCAACACCTCTCCTGTGTGGCTCTGTCTCCTCCTTTTCCTACTCCTCTCTTCCCATACCCCATGCTGGAGTTATTCCTCAGATAAGTTTATTAGTATTAATATTAAGGTACCATGTTACTGGCTAGGTGTGTGTGTTTTATTTATAAGTATTGTGAAGTAAAAGCCAGTGTTTTGGGAATCCCTAAGTGTATTGTGTTGTGACTAGGGTACCACGTGGGGCTTAGCTACCAAGGCTGCTTCAAGCCTTTCAAGTGCCTCTCTTTAAGTAGACTTTACCCTAGTTTTTTCCATGTGTAAGCCTTGTATCCTGCCTATGTGGAACAAGGTAGTTAACGTAAGATAGAGTGGTAAAGAGCATAAGTGTTTTAGAGTGTTAATACATATGGGGGGGGGTTTGAGGGTTTAATAAATAAGTACTATTAAAGGATTAAAACTAACCGAGCAAGAGGCAAAAGTGGCAGAACAAAATGCTAGGGTAAAGGAGCAAAGGCTCAAAACTGAGGAGGCAAAAATTAGAGGCAATGCAAATGTTCCACCACCTGCCGGGGATTTCAACCCCAGGCATTATGAGAAAAAGCATAACCTGCCTGAATTTTCAGTCAGACCCTGAAAGGTTTTTCAACCAGTTTCAGAGACTGGCCATTTCCATGAACTGGCCAGGGGAAGAGTGGGTGAAACTCCTATAGGGAAGACTTAGAGGGAAAGCTTAAGACATTTTTATAAACATGCCTGACTACGAGTGTTTTGAGTATAGTAAAGTCAGGGAACGAATTTTGAGGGCATATGAAATTACGCCTGAAGCTCATCGCCAAGCTTATCGCAACCTTAGGCCTACTCACAACAACCTCTCACTGAATTTGCTAATGACCAAATAAGATTGTTTGAAAAATGGATTTGCTCGGCTAAAGCCAAAACATACGAGGCACTCAAAAATTTAGTTTTAGCGGAGAATTTTATAAATAATATGCCAGAGCCTGAAGCACGGTACCTTCGAGGAAGGACAGAGGTAGATAATAATATTATGGATTTGGCCAAGATGGCAGAAAACTACCAGTTGGCGGGCAAAAGGCCCCATAAAAATAATTATAGCCCACATTGTAACAAAACTTATACCCACAGCCAGGCCAGACATCATCCTTGATGTCCTTGATGTCTCGAAGAGTGTCCTTGACTATTTTTTCTTACTAACGAGGCGAAATTTTAGTTACATTTGACTATTTTTTGTACTCTATGATGTTTACTGTTAGTTACGAGAGTGTGGAACGAAGTTACATTTGACCATTTTTAGTTGAGGAAAGACAAGAAAATATGATGACAGCGACTATTTTTTGTGCTCCACAAAGTATAATGTCAGTTAAGAACAGCGATGAAAGATATCTTTGGTTATTTTTTCTTACTTGACAAAACGTAATGGCCGTTGAGAAAGTTCTGAAAGAAGTTACATTTGACTATTTTTGCGACGTGAAAGGTTATTTTAGTTAATAACAATATTGAATGAGGTTAATCCCGTCTGTTTTCAGTTGATTGACGAGTAATTTTAGTACAGAAATGACAAGAAATGTTTGTCTTGGTACATTTGGTACTGAATAAAGTTCAGATTTCTTTAAGAACAGCGTTGTGAAGAACATTTTGAAATCAATGAGAACAAGAATATTGAGTATAAAAGTTGAACAGGACACATGTGAGGAACCTAACCTCATGAAAACAGAGGTTTTCATGAGGTTAACCTTAAACATGAAAAGAACAGAGAACATGTAAAAGAAGGTGATGAACTCTTGAATAACATGCAAAGAACATTTGAGAACATGACAAAGAACACAGAAAACATGTAAGAGAAGGTGATGAAGAAAGAGAAATTGTGAGGAACATGAATAATGAGTATAAAAGTTGTACAGAGAACATGAGATGAGAATGCGAAGAACATAGTGAACTTTGGGGAATATGAACTTGCAGAGACAATAGATAATATGATTTGAATGTGCTGATAACATTATGAGGCTACAAAGATCACATAACAAAATTGAAGAACTGGTGAAAAATATAAACTGAACATGCTGGGAACATTTTGCAGAACACGGAGTGAATACAGGAAAATGAAGAAACTGGTGAAAAATATGAACTAAATATACTGTGAACACTTGCTGAACATGGAGTGAACATAGAAAACATAGGAGAACGTGCAAAGAACACAGTGAATATAGAGAAAATATTCAAATACAGTAGGATTATTGAAGGTTTGGATAAGTTGTGGGAAATGGGCGAGATGAAGGGGGGAGGTAAGGGATGAGAAGGTAAGGGGGTAAAAGTAAAGGGTGTGGAGAGATAATGGCGAAAGAGAGTTGGGGAAGGTAAGGGGAAGATAAAGGGGAAAAGGGTAAGGTGTGATTTCTGACCGTGTGATTATTGTTTTGTTGAGTAAACAAAAGGTATTGAGGGTAAGGTGTTATATGACTGTGTGAATATTAGCACGTTGGTGATTATTTACATTGCTTAGTACAAAAAGGTCATTAACGGACATGATGTTTACTTTTGATAGGCTGGAGAAGGTCCTGATCTACAATTAATTTTGATGAACATTGAACTAAGGTGGAAGACAAGAGATGGAGCTCGGTAACTGACTTGATCTTATTTACTGTGTCTGAAATACAGGGGATTAAAATTTCAGGAAAATTGATGGGTTATTAACGAAGATACGTGAGAGAGCTAAGGCGGAGGACAAGACCTGGAGTTTGTTAAATGTGTTATCTTTACTTACTCAGTTAGAAGTATGGTGGGTTTAATTTTTTTGAAAATTAATGGGTTATTAACGAAGATGCCCGAGGGAACTAAGGCTGAGGACGAGAGCTGGAGCTCGTAACTAAATTATTGTATTGTACTACGTTTGAAATATGGCTATTTAAGTTGGGGACAGAAGCTAGCCCATGAAAAGAGCTTGGATCTATTTTTCTACGTACGAAATATAATGGTCGTAAATTTCAGGGTGATTGGACTGTTAGTAATGAATCTACGAAAGGGGACTAAGGCGGGGACCGGAGCTGGAGCTTGCTTACTGAATTTATTTGATTTACTACGTATGAAAAAGACTATTTAAAATTTCAGGGGGATTGTACTGTTAATATTCAATATACGACAGGGGACTGAGACGGGGACAGGAGCTAGAACTTGCTTACTGACTCTGTTGATTTGTGTAAAACTGTCTCATTTAATGTAAAGGAACTAACATTACGATGTCTAAAAAATATAGCTGTACGGATTTATGAATGAACAATATCAAGATAATGAAGAAGGAGAGGGGTAGGGTAACAGGTAGAGAGGAGGGAGGGACGGTCCAGATATTATGGAGACACTAAGATAAGATTACGGCGGTGACTTGGGGCGGCGTCTGTTTGGGTTGGAACAGGTGATGCGGGGGGTTGGGAGGGAAAGGGGAGGGGGTGGGAGGGGCCGGTCGGGTAATTAATGATGTCGTATGTAGCTGGCTAAAGCTACAGTTTTAGTTATATAGACATACTCGTTTGTAGATAAGAATTCTACTTAAAAGAATATGGCCTAAAATAACTGTTTATGACGTTTATTCTTGGTAAGAATTCTGAAATTATTTTCCTCATAAGAACTCATAATGAACTTCTATGAACATATTTTCCTAATAAGAAGTCTTAACAAACTTCTAAGATTTCTGAAATTATTTTTCTCATAAGAACTCTTTAATTCCAAATCGGCCCCTTTCTTAAAAAGTTCGTTGAATATGGTGTGACTCAGCGTCCTCTTTCCATAGTTCATTGAATCAGGTGTGCAGTATCGTCCTCTTTTGCCTAAAAACCAATGAGGCCCATTCGCTGTCATCTCTACTACTATATTGGGTAATGATTTTGCAGGGGATTTGGTAGGGGACTCCAGACTGCCAATTATGTTGCCTACCCCTAAGGTTTCCCTGGATCTACCCGCCGCAGAGGATAATGTTGTCTACCCTGCGTGCACGGTGACCAGGTCTATGGGACTTAAATGTAAGTGCAGCCCTATGGTTGCCAGGGGAAAGCCAAGTGGACTTTGCGGACACGTGTATGGCCCGACTCGATGACGAGGCAGAGGACATTGTGGAGAGCCTACCATCGCCTCCTACCGAGAGTAGTGAGGAGGTGAAGGAGAACACTGTTGAGCCTCGGCCAATGGCATCTTACCAAGGCATGGATGCCTCCTAGAGTGATTTACAGAAAGCTGACCCCAGTCTTGCAGAATGTCACGATGTAGCTCTCTCTAAGGAGGAGATTGAAGATGTAGCAACCGGGTACTAATACAATGATCAGATTTTGAAGAGAAAATGGACACCACAGAGTTCTTCTTTGTCAAATGAGTGGGAGATAGTCCACCAGGTTATGTTGCGGCCTGCTTTAGAGAGAAAGTTTTGGCAGCTGTTCATGATGATCCTATGGGGGAACATCAAGGTATTAATATTACTTATCAAAAAATCTTCAAATATTTCTTCTGGCCCAAGCTGAAAAGCGATGTGGCAAAATTTTGTAACTTATGTATTGCTTGTCAGCTTGTTGGGAAACCAAACCAGACATCACCTGAAGCTCCTCTAAAGCCTATTGTCGTGCTGGAGGAACCATTTTCTCCTGTGGTAATGAACTGTGTTGGTCCATTACCTTTATTTATTTATTTATTTATTTTTATTTATTTATATATATACAAGACGGTGCATTGGGATTGTGAGGATACATAGCATAGTAATTACACTCTTGTAAAGCCACTAGAACGCGCAGCGTTTCGGGGCAGGTCCTTAATCTAAGAAAATTTTAAGTAGGTAAATACTTGCAAAATTTATAAAAATGATAACAGTTACATAGCAAGAAAAAAATATTGTTTAGTTCTATACCTAGAACTAAGTCTGGTAATATTTACTTAATCATGATAATGTGTATCACGACCCGTTACCCTGAGGCTTTTGCTGTAGGAACATCCGAGCAAAGACTGCTGTTGTTCGTATGTTGCATTTTTTTCTACTTTTGGACTGCCTCGGGTCGTGCAAACCGACAATGGTACTAATTTTAGGTCTGACATTTTTTAACAATTTTGTAAGGACCATGGAATAACTCATAAGGTTTCTAGCCCATACCATCCACAGAGTCAGGGGGTAATTGAGTTATTCCATCAAACCCTTAAGCAGATGCTGAAGACATCGTGCGAGAATTCCCACCAATCCTGGGATGAGAACCTGCCTTATGTTTTGTTTGTTGCTCGAGAGGGGTTACAAAGTTCACTGGGTTGTTCTCATTTTGAGTTAGTCTTTGGCCATAAGGTTCGTGGACCCTTGCAAATGTTACAGGAGAATCTGTTAGGGAACATAACGCTCACCGAAGGTTCGGCTTTCTTTGCGCAACACCACCAGACACTCAGTGACAGCAAGGCAGCTGCACTAAAGTATCTTGTGAAGGCCCAAGAAAATATGAAAGAACGACGCGATGCTAAGGCTAAGTTGCGGGTATTTCATCCTGGTGACCCTGTCCTGGTATTAAAGCCTCGACTAGGGAACAATATGTCTCACAAGTACGAAGGCTCCTATATTGTGACAGTAAAGGTTGGGGGACTTCACGTACAATGTAAAGCACTCTGACAAGTGTAACCAGGTGATGCTTGTACACTTGAACCGTCTGAAGAAGTTCCAGGGGCCCAGGCCCATCGTTCTAACCAATGTTTCCTTTTCCAGTGAGGGAGGGGATGATTGTTCTGGGGACCCAACTAATCTCATTCTCAATAATTCTAGTTCTGTGAATGCTGTGGAGGAAGGACTGTCCCATTTGCAGATGGCCCAACGTGAAGAGGTGCAGTCGTTGGTTGACGAATTCTCCAGTCTGTTCGGGGAGGTCTCGACCCAGACTGATGCCACCTACCATGATGTCAAGTTGACGGACTACACCCCCATTTGTCTTCAACCCTATCGGGTGAGTCCGGAAAAAAAGGCCATCGTGTAGAACGAAGTCGACTTCCTGCTCCAGCACGGCCTCATCTGGCCGAGCCAAGGCTCTTGGTGCTCGCCCTGATTGGGTCAACACCTCTCCTGTGTGGCTCTGTCTCCTCCTTTTCCTACTCCTTTCTTCCCTTAGCCCATGCTGGGGTTATTCCACAGATAAGTTAATTAGTATTAAGGTACCGTGTTACTGGCTAGGTGTGTGTGTTTTATTTATAAGTATAGTGTAGTATAAGCCAGTGTTTTGGGAATCCCTAAGTGTATTGTGTTGAGACTAGGGTACCACATGGGGCTTAGCTACCCTCAAGCTGCTTCAAGCCTTTCAAGTGCCTCTCTTCAAGTAGATTTTACCTTAGTTTTTTCCAAGTGTTATCCTTGTATCCTGCCTATGTGGACTAAGGCTTACACTTGGAAAAAACTAGGGTAAAGTCTACTTAAAGAGAGGCACTTGAAAGACTTGAAGCAGCCTGAGGGTAGCTATGCCCAACGCGGTACCCTAGTCACACCATAAAACACTTAGGGATTCCCAAAACACTGTCTTATACTACACATACTTATAAATAAACACACACACCTAGCCAGTAACACGGTACCTTAATACTAATTAACTTATCTGTGAAGTGGAGCAGTGATCTACGGCTAGACTGACATATTTACTTTAAAGCCAATAATTTAATACTGTTTTATGTTCTTATTGGGTGGGCCGGGCATATCTGATCTCAAATGATTTTAGGAACTCCTAGGTTTTTCCCTTAGGCCCTCTAAATACCACCTTCCCTTAACAAGTAACATTTTCATAACATAGGCCCAAGAGAAACTACAAGCGAAAAGGGTTATTCAATAAATTCAATTTAAAAAATAAAAGAATAGACTGGGAGAAAGTAAACAGGGAACTTACGAACATTCAATCTTGGTAATGATTCCTGGTGCTGAGTCCTTGAGTCCTCAGATTATATCCTTGGATCACCTGCAGCCAGAGCCATCACCAAGATTATATCCTTGGGTCACCAGCAGCCAGAGCCATCACCAAGATTATATCCTTGGGTCACCTGCAGCCAGAGCCATCACCAAGATTATATCCTTGGGTCACCTGCAGCCAGAGCCATCACCAAGATTATATCCTTGGGTCACCAGCAGCCAGAGCCATCACCAAGATTATATCCTTGGGTCACCAGCAGCTGGAGCCATCACCAAGATTATATCCTTGGATCACCTGCAGCCAGAGCCATCACCAAGATTATATCCTTGGGTCACCAGCAGCCAGAGCCATCACCAAGATTATATCCTTGGGTCACCAGCAGCCAGAGCCATCACCAAGATTATATCCTTGGGTCACCAGGAGCCGGAGCCATCACCAAGATTATATCCTTGGGTCACCAACAGCCAGAGCCATCACCAAGATTATATCCTTGGGTCACCAGCAGCCAGAGCCATCACCAAGATTATATCCTTGGGTCACCAGCAGCCAGAGCCATCACCAAGATTATATCCTTGGGTCACCAGCAGCCAGAACTATCACCAAGATTATATCCTTGGGTCACCAGCAGCCAGAGCCATCACCAAGATTATATCCTTGGGTCACCAACAGCCAGAGCCATCACCAAGATTATATCCTTGGGTCACCAGCAGCCAGAGCCGTCACCAAGATTATATCCTTGGGTCACCAGCAGCCGGAGCCATCACCAAGATTATATCCTTGGGTCACCAACAGCCAGAGCCATCACCAAGATTATATCCTTGGGTCACCAGCAGCCAGAGCCATCACCAAGATTATATCCTTGGGTCACCAGCAGCCAGAGCCGTCACCAAGATTATATCCTTGGGTCACCAACAGCCAGAGCCATCACCAAGATTATATCCTTGGGTCACCAGCAGCCAGAGCCATCACCAAGATTATATCCTTGGGTCACCAGCAGCCAGAGCCGTCACCAAGATTATATCCTTGGGTCACCAACAGCCAGAGCCATCAACAAGATTATATCCTTGGGTCACCAGCAGCCAGAGCCGTCACCAAGATTATATCCTTGGGTCACCAACAGCCAGAGCCATCACCAAGATTATATCCTTGGGTCACCAGCAGCCAGAGCCATCACCAAGATTATATCCTTGGGTCACCAGCAGCCAGAGCCGTCACCAAGATTATATCCTTGGGTCACCAGCAGCCAGAGCCATCACCAAGATTATATCCTTGGGTCACCAGCAGCCAGAGCCGTCTCCAAGATTATATCCTTGGGTCACCAGCAGCCAGAGCCGTCACCAAGATTATATCCTTGGGTCACCAGCAGCCGGAGCCATCACCAAGTTTATATCTTTGGGTCACCAGCAGCCGGAGCCATCACCAAGATTATATCCTTGGGTCACCAGCAGCGAGAACCGTCACCAAGATTATATCCTTGGGTCACCAGCAGCCGGAGCCATCCCCAAGATTATATCCTTGGGTCACCAGCAGCCGGAGCCATCACCAAGATTATATCCTTGGGTCACCAGCAGCCAGAGCCATCACCATGATTATATCCTTGGGTCACCAGCAGCCAGAGGCATCACCAAG
The DNA here is from genome assembly GCF_040958095.1 of Procambarus clarkii. NCBI lineage: Eukaryota > Metazoa > Arthropoda > Malacostraca > Decapoda > Cambaridae > Procambarus > Procambarus clarkii. The sequence continues at coordinate 37,171,856 of NC_091173.1, forward strand.
ATTATATCCTTGGGTCACCTGCAGCCAGAGCCATCACCAAGATTATATCCTTGGGTCACCAGCAGCCAGAGCCATCACCAAGATTATATCCTTGGGTCACCAGCAGCTGGAGCCATCACCAAGATTATATCCTTGGATCACCTGCAGCCAGAGCCATCACCAAGATTATATCCTTGGGTCACCAGCAGCCAGAGCCATCACCAAGATTATATCCTTGGGTCACCAGCAGCCAGAGCCATCACCAAGATTATATCCTTGGGTCACCAGGAGCCGGAGCCATCACCAAGATTATATCCTTGGGTCACCAACAGCCAGAGCCATCACCAAGATTATATCCTTGGGTCACCAGCAGCCAGAGCCATCACCAAGATTATATCCTTGGGTCACCAGCAGCCAGAGCCATCACCAAGATTATATCCTTGGGTCACCAGCAGCCAGAACTATCACCAAGATTATATCCTTGGGTCACCAGCAGCCAGAGCCATCACCAAGATTATATCCTTGGGTCACCAACAGCCAGAGCCATCACCAAGATTATATCCTTGGGTCACCAGCAGCCAGAGCCG